>NC_048898.1:4663984-4754104 GCF_011077185.1 Oxyura jamaicensis
ATTTTAGGAAACATTTCACTATTAAATAGAAACCCCGATGCCCCCCCCATAGAAACAGCATCAGGTTATCTTCTGTTTTATAATGCAGACCACCCAGTACACTCAAATCTTCCAAGGAAAGGGTATTCCTAAATTGTCAGTTTTCTGGAAGGCCGCTGAGCATTGTGCATGTTTCTCCAAAAATTTATTAATAGAGTTTATAAAAATATTTTGGTAACTACTTAAAACAGGGAGAGTAACAGTAACTCAGAGCTAAAGAAAATGCAATTGCTGACAGCATTTCTAAAAAGCTCCAAACAAAAATGGAACTTCTTTGCAAGCAAAAGTTATTAAATCCTCCAAGTCAATGTCAGGAAATAATCGTAACTGTTGTACAGCAGTGTTTGTTTGGCAGGTATGAATATGTTTTCTGCAAGTATTTTAGGAAACATTTCACTATTAAATAGAAACCCCGATGAAGAATTCCAACCATTTTCATAGGCAAGCATCTTACAAAACATGATTTCATACCGTTTCCAGGTCATATCAAGTACCTGGAGTTTATCAATTTAAACAAATTATCTTCGTATTTGCTTCACTTGATGAAGAGATATGAGAGCCCTCTGTGTTTACTTAGACCCAAAGAAAAGTACTTTAAACAAGAGTACCTATCTATCTATCCATCTATATCTTAAGAATGGTTCATCCTCCCCTCTGATATACACCATATAATTAGTAGTAGAAGTGGGAATCAAAGTATTCAGTTCATGTGAAGTAGATGTGGAACATATTACATACACAGTGACTCCCCATAGGGCAAACAAAGCATATTTGTGAACAACTCAAACTTCATGGAACTATATTGGAATTGCTATGTTTGGGTTCAAAAACACATTCAGGAAAGGCTGCTAAAATTTTCCTGGACAGTCTCAACTGAAAGAAATACGGCTGCATTAAAATACTTCTTAAAAATAGTGCATCTCCATTTATGTAGCTATGAATTCTGAGAACAGTAACTACCACCAGAAAACAAGTTAAAAAACAGGAAATGTGACAACTCTTATCACAAGATCTAGCTGAGACACCCTCAAACCTAGAAGTTTGCTACGTTAATTCTTTTTGAAAAGTCAACCAGTACAAGGAAACATTCATACTCACATTACCATAAGACTGTACCTGTAATCCCATAGACTGTAATCCCCAAGACCTGTATGAATATTCAACTACCAAACTGAAAGTTCAATAGAAAGCCTATGATAAACAGAAAGGTACTGGCGCATATATAAATAAGTTCTCAAAAAAGAAAAAAAAGGTGGGGGGGGAAACAAGGCTGTTCTATTAGAAGATAGAAAAAGAGTAAGGCTGTCTAAGACAGCTTTCACAGTACACAACATAAGGCAGTCTGACACACAGACAGCAAGCCTATTTATCACACTGCCTTCCTGCCTTCACAATTCTGCTTTAAACATCAGTCCTTTCAACTGGTATTTTTTTTTCATTTCATAGATGCATCAGTAGCACAATTTAGATTTGTAACAGTCAGTTTAAAAGCATGTTTTTAGCTTTATTTCTCTCTGAATTTTGATTTTTGAGAAGTAAATTACAGACTTCTCTAAATTAAATCTCTAATCTTAGATATATATATATATATGAAAAATAATTTCTTAATGATTGTCAGGTGCTCCTATCAGACAGCTAACTCCAACTGCTATGCTTATAAACAGTCAGAAAAAGAATGGAATACATTTGAAGGTTTAGAGGGTTTTTCTCATTTTTTCCACTAGCTTCTGCTTCTCTAGATGTCGATGTAAAGACGTATAAAACTCTGTAGTGTAAAACTACGAAATAAACAGTTTTGTGTAACATTCAGAAGGGCACAGAAAGAAGAACAAACTGTCAGATAAATATTCAGAAAACTTATCTGTGTTTGACACTGGTATCGACAGTGTCATAGTGATCTACATGCTTAAGTGCTACATGCTTCTGGTGCACTGGAAGTTTGAAAACTAATTCCACATCCTCAGCAAAACTATAAGAAGTATCTTGAGCCAGAAATAAATGATGGCTTAGGATCACAGGACAGTTTGGGTTGGGAAGGACCTCAGGAGAGCTCCAGACCAACCTCCTGCTCAAGGAGGGTCAGGCAGGGTCACCTGTGGAGCCAGACCAGGTTGCTCAGGGTGTTGCACAGTCAAATCTTTGTGAAATGTGTTTATTTGATTCGTGTCAGTATGGAACAATGCTAGGGCCGCATGATGAAATATAAGCTCCTATTTAAGAAAAACAGAGTGATTAGTGTACATAGTTCTTGTATCATGCAAAGAACGATCCAGCAATTTGTGTAAATAGAGGGTTTGAAGGGCGAACATTGAGACTTTAGTCTGGGAGATAAGAGGACCAAGGAGTTTTTTTTTAGGAAACTGCAGACTTTTGCATGGGACGCTGCGCAATCCTCTGATAACCAACAAAGAGATCCACCAAATAAGGAGAAAGGGGGAGTTGAAGGACGACCGAAGGACAAAGCCTGGAAGGAAGACTACGAGCCTTCAGCACAAGAGACCCCCAGAAAGACCACCAGAGACTGCTACGCATGCGTCCAGAGAGGGTCTGGATTCCAGGAACTAATTATAATAACCCCGCCTTTTCTAGGAATAGTGATGAATATGTATTAGTCTAGGAGCATAAAAATCAGACACCTGATGTAACAGGTGTGCGTCCTGGTAGAGCAGAGACTCCCGGTGCACCCAGCGCTGTTTGCTTGCCTCTATTCGCTTAATAAATCACAAAAATCCTATTTGGGACTTAATCATTTATCACATCTTGGAAACCTCTCCAAATAGACTACACAACCTCCTTGGGCAACCTGATTCACACCTGGTCTGTCCACCTGGGGAAAACACTTTTCCTTTAGCCAGGGTAAAAGGCCTCTCTCTGCTTCCAACTTATTCATGTTGTCTCCCATGCTCCCACCTGAGTGCCGGGTCCTGCACCTGGGGCACAACAACCCCAAGCAGAGCTACAGGCTGGGAGATGAGTGGTTGGAGAGCTGCCAGGCAGAGAATGACCTGGGAGTGATGGTTGATAGTCGGCTGAATATGAGCCAGCAATGTGCTCAGGTGGCCAAGAAGGCCAACAGCATCCTGGCCTGTATAAGAAACAGTGTGGCCAGCAGGGCTAGGGAGGTGATTGTCCCCCTGTACTCGGCTCTGGTGAGGCCACACCTCGAGTACTGTGTTCAGTTTTGGGCCCCTCGCTACAAGAAGGACATGGAGGTGCTTGAGCGAGTCCAGAGAAGGGCGACGAAGCTGGTGAGGGGCCTGGAGAACAAGTCTTACGAGGAGCGGCTGAGGGAGCTGGGCTTGTTCAGCCTGGAGAAAAGGAGGCTCAGGGGTGACCTTATCGCTCTCTACAGGTACCTCAAGGGAGGCTGTAGCGAGGTGGGGGTTGGTCTGTTCTCCCACGTGCCTGGTGACAGGATGAGGGGGAATGGGCTTAAGTTGCGCCAGGGGAGTTTTAGGTTGGATGTTAGGAAGAACTTCTTTACCGAAAGGGTTGTTACTCACTGGAACGGGCTGCCCAGGGAAGTGGTGGAGTCACCATCCCTGGAGGTCTTTAAAAGACGTTTAGATGTAGAGCTTAGGGATATGGTTTAGTGGGGACTGTTAGTGTTAGGTCAGAGGTTGGACTTGATGATCTTGAGGTCTCTTCCAACCTAGAAATTCTGTGATTCTGTGAACCACTGTGTGGCACCCGGCTCCATCTTCTTGATGAACTTGTTGTAACTACAGATGGGTCTGCTGTTAGGTGCCCCTGAAGCCACCTATTCTCCAGGCAGAGGCAGCCCAGTTCCCTCAGCCTCTCTTCACAGGGCAAGTGCTCCAGCCACCAACCATGTTCATGGTCCTCTGCTGAACTTGCTCCCATTCATTAAGTCTTTGCACTTGTCCATGTTGAATTCCAATGGTTTCTGTTCCTATCAGCCTATTCCTTGCTTCAGGACTGTTAAAGCTACAGTTACTAAACTTCATATTGGCATGAAATATTAAAAAGAAGTATGAAACACATGCTGCCAGGTTTTTTTTGGTCACAAAACATTGAGAAATGGCTGTAGCATGTTGTACACAACCAGAGCTGGTATGACGAAACGAGACAGCAGAAGAGTAACGAGCTCATAAAGATTAGAAATTCTGTGCCACACACAGAACAACTGTATCTAGTCCATGACCTCAGCATCAAGATTTTCTTGGCACATCCACAATTCTTACCAGAAATGTTAGAATTAGAATCATAGAATGCTTTGAGTTGTTAGGGTCCTTAAATCTCATTCAGTTCCAACCCCCTGCCATGGACAGAGACATCTCCCAGCCAACCAGGTTTCCCAGGGCCCCCATCCAGCCTGGCCTTGAACTTTTTCAGGGAAGGGCCATCCACAATTTCTTTGGGCATCCCGTTACAGTGTCTCACCACTCTTATGGTGAAGAATTTGAAAGGAACATTTTGATAAATGTGATCAATTTCACACAAAGTGCAAAGTTCTTGAATAGATTAATCAATATTAATTTGCTTAAGAAATTCAGAAATGATCTTGAATAATAGATTCTTTACAACCATTTGTGAAATTAAGTAGTATTCTCTTCCTAACTGAATAGTGTAGATAAAAAGAGCAGTGGGAATTTTGATAGATATATTTTGTAGTTCACAGTTGGATCCCATTCAGGCTACTTGTGAGAACTCATATGAGAGAAATTGTTTCCCCAGACATGAATAGTAAATACAGAATTATTTCAAAGAACTCAACATTAATTAGCTTTAAAAGTGAAATGAATATTCAGAGAAATAAATTATTTGCCCAAGACTTTCCTTAAGATTTTTTACACAGTTAACTCCAATATTTCTGTGTTTGGAAGAACAAGAAAATCAATGCTTTTCTGCTAGGGCTGATTCCAGCATGGCAGGCTATGTCAGATGTTCCCATCTTATACAGCTTCTGGGGATTCAGTAATCCTGATTCAGGATTCTTTCCTTTTAAAGCTTTAGAGCAAAATACCTTAACAGCAGTTTTTGTAGGTTTCTGAAAGAGCAGAGACTGCTTTGTAGATCACAGACTTAAAAGAACAAAACCATACTTTAATCCGGATTCATGTCACTCTGTAGTTACTGAGTGGTAATAAGAATAGGAACCCTCTACACAACTTCTAAGGTAATTTTTCAGTACAGAGAAAAACTTAATGACTTTTTGAATCACAAGAAGCTTGTTGGGGCATTGGTGCAAAGTACCTTGTGGTAAGACAAACAAGTGTACAGATGGCTTAAGATTCAGCATTAATTTTGTAATATCAAGCAAAGAGGCAGAGCACTGCTGGATGGCAATGAATGAAGTGTCACGTGAAGGTTTTCAGACAGAGTTTCTTTTCTAGGTTCCCACTTTACAGGTAGAGCATGCATACACACATAGAACAAAAGGTCAAAAGATCAGTTTACATTAAGGATTGGAATTAAGGTCAGAGCTCAGGTTTCAGATTGCGGGAAATCAATTTAAATAAATTTCCAATTTCATAAAATGAATGTTCCATACTCTCTTCTTTCATTATTTTCCTTGTTCACTTATTTATAGAATGTTTCTTGTTTAAACCATACATAAGGGTAGCAAGGTGGGACAATAGAGTAACGGTATTCATATTTTGTATTAGAATACTCTTGAGGTATATCTGAGCTGTTCAAGACTCACCAAATAAAGGATATTTTTTTTCCCTGTGTAGGGATTATACACAGGCTCATACATTTGTCGCAATCAGTGCAATAGGCTGAGAGGAACCTTATGAAAAAGTCCGTCAGCTGGGAAGGAAGCACCTCCAACGAGGGTGCAGGCTGGGGGCTGCCTGGCAGGGGAGCAGCTCTGAAGAGTAACTATGGAAGTCTGTACGTGAAGATCTCTGATCCCAGGGCCCCTTCGTAATCCTGCTGGAATGAGGACTGAAAGGATCCCTAGTAGTTAAGAGAGTGAACATTAGTGGTGAAGATAATGAAAGTGGTAGGAGACAGCAAAGAGTTTTAGTCACTTGATGAGAATATGAGATCTACACTGCTTGACTTCTTTCTGTGACAAAAGCAGCCACTAATAAAGAACTTAGGATAGCTGAAGAAAAAACCCTGTATCCCCTTCAGAGGCTGGAACTCCTACCAGAATTTTAACAGACAAAGCCACAAGATCCTATGCTTTATTGGATCAGGCAAACAACCAGACTGTTAAGTCAAAATGTCCATTAAAAGTGAAATAATTTCAGAAGGACATCCTCTGAGGTTGCTAGTCTTTCTGACAATTGTCAGAAAGGATTTTCTAACAACACCCTCCTGCAGCTGAGACAGCATGTGGTCTGTAAGTATGAAAGGAACAAAGTCTGAAGGAGTGTCCTTTCAATGAAGATGAGCCAGGGATTCATGAGGAGAAAGAAGATACTAAAAAATATGAGAATGGCTTGAAACCACAGGTAGTCTCAGATATGTTTGTCTTCTGCTCTGATTTGGGAGCCGCATGTAGAGAATGTGTTGTACTGCTATTTTCAACAAACAAATGTAAAAAGAAACTCAAGGATTTGGTGAGTAGAATTTCCTGCTGTGTGTCCTCTGAATAGATTACTCAGACTAGCTCCCATCCCTTCTTTCTCAGAAAGCTTCATCTTCAAGCTCTACTCTGCCCCTTCCCCCCCCCACACCAGGAGCTTTATCCTAGCTTTTGTCCACAATGTGTTTGTGCATCTCACACTAATAAATGCAAATCTGGAGTCTTGTATTGCTATTTGCAGTTACATATTTAGCTCTTAAAAGCTGCCACTCAAAAACTTATTATTTTTCACTACTGGTATCACATACAAAGTGGTATAGCAGAAGTCTTTTTTTTCCTCCTCGTATTCCAGATGTTACTGTCAGCTCTTTGTTGATCTGAAAGCAGCTCCAGGGGCCATGAATGAATCTACCACAGTTAACCAGGAAAAGAAACAGAAAGCACAGTTTCCAAGATGTGAAGAGATAAGTCACGAGGAAGATGAAATTTTCAACCGCAAGCCCAGTTTCTCCTCCTTGACTCTTGTTGCCTGTTGTCCTGATTTCTCAGAAACTGACCTAGTTTTCAGTAATAATCATCAGTGATGTCATTCTGACTTAAGAGATCACATACATATCACTGTTAGCTTCCCCAAATGACAGCTTCGTAACACCTAACTTCCACAGACAAGCTTAAGATTCTGAAATACAGCTAGGTCATAAACCACAGCTGCAAAGGAAAACAAGATCTTCCTTAGATATCTTAGATATATGAAGATTTACAAGTATCTTGCTCTAAATATAAAATAGAGAGCAAAGGCAGATTCAAACAAAAGCAGACTGATGAAAACCACTAGAAGTAGAATTGGACAAATTTCCTTCCTCCCCAAGACATCATAGATGCACATGCCTAGATGTAACTTAAACATTCAAAAAAAAAAAAAAAAAGGAAAGAAAAAAAAAGAAAAAAAAAATCTATTAACAAAAAGTGTAAACATTAAGTGGTATGGATAATTGGTAATCAGACTTTGGAATCCACTGCCCTGTAAGCACAACATAGGGTACACAACCATAAATCCCAAATAGCAAGCTAGATGGCTATCTTTGGGTTCAACATTCTGATTTTACTTTTTTTTTTAATTATTATTATTATTAATCCACTTATCTAAGTTATGTAAGTAACTCCATAGAAACAGGCTTAGTGTCACTGCTGAAGTACTACTGAAATTAGGGTCCTACTTGCAAAGTTTCTTTTCAGATTAAAAATCTATTTGAAGTTAGCTTGAATAAAATATCTTAAATTACATAAAATAGTTGCTAAAACTTAAATTCCTTTCCCCTTCTCCATCCCAACAAGCCCACTCTCACCCATACCTGAATGGTTGCATACAAAAACTGACAGCAAAATGGGAGCCTGATTACTGTGATACATAACATTTATCCTCCATTAAGCTTCTAGAGTAATTCTGAAGGATAGATTTCAGTTATTATTAACTTCTGAATTATGTCTTAATACCATGTGCCACATTTCCTGGCTACATGACAAATGTTGTTTCTGAGTTATTTGTTTACACCACTGGAAGCTTGCCATCAATACGCTCCATTCCTCCAGGATGATTTAAAGGTGAAACATGAGCACTGTGCAGGGAATATATTGGACAGACTGTGAAAACCTGCACTAAAATGAAATTAACGTAAAATAAACATTGGTCTTTATCTATATTATCTTCCTAAAAATGTCACCCTTTTGTCTTTTCCATTTTATTTTATTAAAATTGGGTTATCATTTCTATTCATATTACCCTAAAGGAAATTGCAGAGCTAAAAGCTGAATGAATGAATTCTCTCTGGTATATTGGAACAGCTAGGCATATTTCCCAAGGTCTATTAGGAGAAGGCATTCACCTATCATCTTCTCTTTTTCTTCAGTTTTGTTTATATTGGCTTTCTTAAACTCATGATTCCGCCCCCACCAAATGTCAGTGATTTACTTTGGAACAGCCCTTTCTTTTCCCTGAAGTTCTAGCTCTTCTGTGTTTTACTGTCTTGAGGGTCTCATTGGCAAGAGAGATCTATGGATTTTTTTCTTCCTTTATTTTATTACAACTGCTAAATGATCAGAATCAGATTCTGCTCTTGAGAGGAACAAACAAAAGTTACTCCCCTTGTCTTCCTTTTTCCTCACACAACCCTTCTAAAGAGTATCAGTTCCCCTCTAATGATCACAAATTTCAGTGCTGCTGAAAGAGACAGATTCAGACTGGGAGGAAAAAAAAAAAAAAAAAAAAAAGTTGTCTTTTTTTTTCTTAACTGTTTGTTCGCAACAGCCTTACTTAACATCCCGCTGCTATCACCTATTACCATTCCCAATATCCCAGGCCAAAAGATTAATTCAGTCTGAGGCTGGACAGAACTACTGAGATAGCCTACTCTGACCTGCATAACACAGACCACAAAAACTTGCATAACAATTTCTGCATCCCACCTGTGAGATTCTGTGTAAGGCATAGCATATCTTCAATGAAGGGATCCAACCTTGACTCACACGTAAATACTAGAGGATTTGCCTCTTTCCTGACTGGTTAACTATTCTCAGTATTGAAAGACAAGAGTAGGCAATGAATGTACATCTGTGGGGTTTGTAGCTGCCTTTTTCCATGGTCAAATGCGAAGTTTCCGAAGTTCGCAAACACTGTTTAATTTTATATTTATAAATAACTCTCATACAGAAAAGTATGGCAGGGTGAGTCACCTATGAATGGCAAGTGTTTATTGGCAGCCCCATCTAGTTCTCATTAAGAATGATAATGCAGGCATACCACTGAAAAAGTATAAAAATTATGTCCTACAACTCTCTGATTTATCTTGTATTGTGTCTACTAACATTACTTTATCAATGTCAATGCAGATCTTATGTCTCGTGATGGTCATTTAGCAAACAAATAATGTTCTTAAACAGTGGTAGGCCAGAAGGCCACAAACTGCTGGAATTAAAAAAACTGATATAAAATTATTCCTGTTAATAAAAGTTTCAAAAGTCTTTAATTAGCAGTAGAAGAGAAGCTTACTTCAGTGGAAAAGAAGTACTGTGGGAGAATAAAAAAATAAATAATAATAATAAAAAAGAATGTATATGGAATAATGCCAAATACAGATAATTGCATGTTATTATGACCAGGAAAAAAAAAAAAAAAAAAAAAAAAAAAAGCAGAAGCTGCCTGCCTGTTCAATTACAGAAAGGTTACATATACCATGCTGCCAGTGGGATATTTCCATGATTCTCGGTTTTCTAACTTCTAGAAGGTATGGGGAAATATAAAGAAATAATACACACAGTAAATTGGATTAATTTGTTTCCTTAGATGATCACAGAATCGTAGAACCACAGAATGGTTTGGGCTGGAAGGGACCTTAAAGATTGTTCAGTTCCAACTCCCCTGCCATGGGCAGGACCCCTCCCACCAGACCAGGATGCTCAACACCCCATCCAGCCTGGCCTTGAACACTTCCAGGGATGGGGCAGCCACAGGTTCTTCAGGCAAACTGTGCCAGTGCTTCACCACCCTCATAGAATATCTGATCTACATCTACCCCTTTTTAGTTTAAAACCATTACTCCTTTTTCTGTTGATACACTCCATGACAGAGTCCCTCCCCAGCTTTCCTGTAGCCCCCTTTAGGTTCTGGCAAATTATTAAGTACCTTCACTGTATGGGGCTACTGTAATGTATGTGCTGTTAGTAAGTATATATTGGGCCTGCTCTGGCACTAGCCAGAGTAATACAAATTATTCTTGCTAAACCAAAAATTATGTCGGCCAGCTTAGTAGCTTTTATGACCCCAGACAACGTATTTTTCAAGGATTTGATGTACACAAACAGCATATCATTTGACATAAAGGGCCTTGAAAGGGGCAAACATTGTTTAAAGCCTTTGGCACGTATGTGAATAATTTACTTTAATATTTGGTCTCTCTGATTTGTAGCATTATACTGTGGTCAAACCTAGCCACTTTAATGCATTCAATATTTCAAAGGTTTTTTCACCTTTTCTTAGCCCATTATATACAAGCATAAACCTAACAAGTAAAAAACTATTTAACTAGTCAGTAGAGCATGGTAAAAATTAAGACAGATTCTTTGCATAGGCTAAAGTATTGCTCTATAAGCAGAACTACTCCTTTGGGACACGAGAAGATATATCAACATACTGCATCTTTGTGGCATCTAAAAGCAGTACTTACTCACCTAGATGGTCTACTGGCTTGATAATGAAGAGGACTCAGCAGTATTGCTGGCTCTGCTAGTGACCTGTTCTGTGGTGCTGCCCAAGTCTAAGTTTGTGCCTTTTTTTCCTTCCGTGCAGAGGGACAAAAAAAAAAAATACTTTCCATTAGGACATTCTGAAAACTACAAGAAAAAAACAAACAAACAACAACAACAAAAAAAACACTTATGTTTACTAAGAACAAATAGAAGCTCTGTGGGTACTGCATAAGCTCAGAGTACCAAAAGACTGTTTTACTGTCATAGACCTTGAAGTTTGAATAAGTATCTAAGAACAACTCAGTAAGGTAACTGAGCATTCACAAACTGTAAAAAGATTTCTCCTTATAGAATACATTAAAATTTATATGAATAAAAATCTCCTAATTACTTGGTCTCTAAAGCAATTCTTCTTACATAAGAGGTAAACTCAGCACTGGTAAACAGATGTCACCAGTTAAATACCACCAAATAGAGAAGCTTCCTTCTAAATATAACATATTATATTCCTTTAAAATAATAGTATTTATTTTAACCAGTTATCAGGGTAGAAGAACTCATGTAATAATATGCAGCAAGCCATGTCTGACAACTCACGCATCATTTGAACAATTTTATACTTAAAGTTTACATTCATTTTCCGTGTTGATTCTGTGAGCCTTCAGCCTTACTAAGAGCTCGTAATGATATAACTCAGTGATCCTCCACACTAGCACGTTTTGGCTGATAAGGTGAAGCCACTAATTGCAAAAAGTGGGTTTGTTACTGCTTTGTTTCTGCATTCGCTGTATACAGGGTTCATTCTTCTTGTCATAATTTTGCAAATGCCAAACAACTGTCAAACACTAAAAAATGATACATAAGCATGTCAGATTTACTTGATGCCTTTTCCAAAAACTCTAAAAAAATAATATTGTTTAGGTACCAGATTCTTCTGAACACATTAAAACTTGGGAAAATACGGTTAACTGTAAGGAACTACTTAAAGGTAAAGGAATTACAAAAGAGATGCTACAAATCGCTAAGGGTTTGAAGCGCAGGGCTTCACTGACCTTGAAGTAACTCTCTCTCAGACTTCCCAAGCACCCACTCTACCACGTTATTACACTACTTTGAACCGCGCAGCTCACTGCAAACACTTTTACTAGTTAATTCAGCTGGTCTGAAGTGAAAATAGAGGAAGAGACCTCTTCATCCTTATGCTCATTAGCTCAATGTGAATTTTACAGTACTGCAGGAGATACCAGGAAATATTTGTAACCACAAAGCATGAAAAACTGTCATGTCTTTGAATGAACTAAAGGAGGGAAAAGTTCTCTTTGTCTTATCCTCCTATGAGCAGCTTCTAACAAAGAACAAACATAGAGGAAACCTCTGTTATCTGCTAGCTGCACTTTTTCACTTAGCTTCAAATCAAGAAACCCAAAAGTCCTACTAGATAAAATGATGATAAATTACACTGCTTTTGGAGCCAGACGTTTGAAAAAGTGGTCAACAAATTGCTTTCTTAAGTATAAGATTATAGACAAAGAAAAAATCATAAACATACAGAGAACTTCTAAAGAGATTGGTACTTTTGACTTCAGTGTCTCATTATAGTTCCTTTTCTCCTTCTGATTTGTTAGGCTCTTATGAGAAGTGCACTTGTCAGCTCAGTTCCTGCTTTCTATTTTGTTCCACGTTCACAGTGTTCTTCAACACATTTCCCTGTGCTTAGTGAAAAGACGTTAGTCAGTTGAACCAACTCTGAGAGCTAAGTTCTTCACCTGTGCAGCTCTGCTATTTAGTGATGTAAGGTATGAGGCAACCTGTATTTAGGAAGCTAGGAAATTACCAACTCTTCTTACGTAATAACTACTTATCAGTTAGACAAACTTAGCCTTACTGGAAAATTGGCATCCTTTAATAGAAATGAAGCAGCAGGGGTCCTACATTTTATAGCAATTAAAGCAAAGAATCTACTCATGCTACTCTTAAAAATGTAGTCAAGTTTATAAACACTGGCATCCTCATAATTATAAAAGTGATAGTTCTAAAGGAAAGCTTGATTACATTTTTAATTACATTTAATAGAAGTTTAATATAATAAAGAAAACAGGAAAAAGAAAATAGCGTACTGCTGTATTTGCTGAATTCATTGTCTAAAAGAGAGATGCTACTGCTAATAAAACAACATTTTTTTCCTGCTACTTAGTGATTTTAACTGATTGACTACTTAATTCTAAACAGCTATAACTGAATAGCAAATATCTTGCGTTAAATTCTTTTTTAAACTACGTTTATTTTTCTGGTCTAGAAGATTTTGCATTATGTGTTCTTTGTATATATAAATATATATATATACAAAAAAAACAACAAAACAAAACAAAACAAACAAAAAAAAAAAACACCAAACCAAAACCACAACAAAGTGAAGTCAATCCTGCAAATCTCATGGTTGAGAATGGCATCTTCATCCTTGAAACAAAACCCTAGAGTAAAGATGAATAATACAAATAGTGCTGAATGTGGAATAAGTTCACTTTGGTTACACATACTTTAAAGCACACAGAAATTACTAATATATTGATCAAAGTTGTTCTGCTAATGGCCTAGAAACTCTCCTGACACCCATAGCAAATCCTCAGAAAACATTCACTGCTTTTTAACACTTTACAACCCAAAGGGGGGAGGGGGAGCATTAACAGTAATGAAAGGAATTTAAGACTTGTGAGGCATTTGCACCCACCACTAAGAAACATCTCCCACAAATTTGGAAGGAACTTATGCTTCGCAAAATTCAAAGCTAATTTTCTGCAATATTTGGAAATTCATGACTTTTCTGGTTAACAACTGAAATTATCCAGAATAATACAACTTGGCAAGTATATATATAATAATTTAAATTATTTCTTCAAATTAAGCAAAACCCAAGCATGGAATATGTCGTCTCTTCCATCAATGGCATTTTGGATATAAGAAACAATATTAAATCAGCACTTGTGTGTGATTTGAGACAATTAAATACCAACTAAGAACAAAATTCTGTAAGATGCACTAACTCCAGGTGCTGCCATTTTTATGACACATTGTTCCTGTGGTCAGCTTTTAAATATTACTCTTCCATTTTTTGCAAGGGCGAATTTTTTTCCAAAGAAGATCATCATCATCCCCCAGAGTAAGAAGCAATAGCAGCATCTTAGCACGATCACAACAGAGCCTTTTCCCAGTAACAAGTATCTGTAGAGATACTGTGTGGCCCTATATGATGATGATCATTTCACTAAGAATGAATATAAGAGTGACAGGACAAATGCAATCATTCATCAGATGATATGCATCACATGAGGTGTACACAGACAACAGCTAGCAAAAAACAGTATTTGCACCAATAGTAGCCCTCAGCTCAAATTTGCAGCTCATAAAATTAGGTAGCTAGGGTTTTGTTGCTGTTGTTAAGCTTTTCCTAACCTCCTAACCTAAGAAGTTATCTTATTCTTTTTTACTTGATTCACATTTTTATGTTACCTTTAATAAACCTGCTTCCCAGTAACACTGAATGTGTAAGCTTCATTTTTTCAAAACTTGAACAATTAGAAACCAAAGCTTATTTTCCTTCTCTGAGACTCTTTCTCCTTTCATGAATCTTTGCCTCTCTGTTTGTCTTTATTCAGTTTCTCCCTGATCAACAGATGGTTCCTCAGAATTATCTCTGGCTCTTAGTCTGCAATTATACTCAGAAATTTACTAACATACTGGCATAACTACAGTACATGCCACTGTGAGTTCTGCTATTGCATAGCACTGGTATACGTCTAAGTACCTTAAGCAAATACCTACCATTAAGCAAACATGCAAGGCAGAACTGAACTTTTTGGGATTAACTGATGGGTAAATACCTAGCCAATATAAATTAATCTGTAAGAAACTGACTTTCAGTACCTTCTGGATCATGTCAATAAACCACAAGCATGTTAACTCATAAGTAATATATTATCTTGTTATCTACATTTCATTGATTCATGTCCACAGATTGCACTGAAGGTAACAGTCATAAAAATTCAGCGTTAGAATGCAGTACAAAGCGGAAAACCTAAACTTCTAAAAGAAACAACCACAGACAAAAACAAACAACAACCCACACCCCAAAACTTGTGCAGTCAGTTATCTGTATAACATAAGCAAACACACAATGCTTGAGGCAGGAATAAAAGGTGAGGGAATGTTACTGTATTACAGTGGGCAAGCAGCTGAGTAGTTACCAGCACAATGTTCCCCCCCCCCCCACAACACCAAATGGCCATACCTATTTAGGATATAGTGCAGACCTCATACTGGCACCACTTCTGAAAATGGGACAAAATTTTTTAAGTTACCTGTTCCTCACAGACAACCATCTGGATTCTGCTCACAGTTTTTTGTTGATGTACTGTCTCCCCTAAAACTTGAGAGAACCACAAATTGCAGAATGTACAGCAATCTGCCCTGGAATATAGAGTTCCTTGACACACCAGCTCATCATGACAAGTATTTGGTATCTCCAGTTCGCTTGCAAACTTAATTTTAAACAACGCAAATGAGAAGTTATAAAACTGCCAGCACTGGATGCTTTTCAAAAATGGAAAGAACCTTCAAGATTTACTTCAGAAATTTAAACAACATGCAAACAAAGACCAAAAAAAATCCTATTCTGTATCACATGTATCACATACATTCCCTAGCATGTCATCTAGATTTCTGCAGTTCAATTAAAATTCAGAAGTAATAAGAAGTTACTATTTTTATATTCCTTTGTAGAAAAACAATCCAGTTATGATTGTCAATGTAAGTGGCTCTTAAAATGCCTGCAAATTCTCAAAATCATCACATCAGTGACATGCAACGACAAAACAATTAGCTTTACAAGTTGGAACAAATAAATATGATAAAGTTCTAACATAAAATATGTACCTGGACAGAAAGGTACATGCACATGTGAATAAAGTAAGAGGGAAAGGGAGAGACAGCATACAGCCAAGAATAAATGATCCATGCATGTTGATTAGCTAGCTCTTCTCCAATTAACCTTTTATTAACAAGTTCTTCCTCAACAAACAAACTGCATCTGTTATGTTCTGAATGTTAAAAAAGAAGAGAAGAAAAAATATTTTCTAGATAACTATCAGACATTTTCTTCAACTGATATTCTCTAATCTATGGCTTTGTTTAAAAATATTAATATAAAATCATTATTAACTTAAGTACTGGTGATCTACATTCCATTAGTCTGTAAAACTTGATAAACTATTGATAGTTCAACTGTCATCAGCATTTTCTTGACTGCTTTATGATACAATTAGATCTAGTAGGCTGAGCTTTAATTCTGGTTTTGTAATAATGCCCCTGAAGAACGTGATCTGGCTCTCAAATCACTGCAGCAATGCAGCTAAAAAAATTAAAACATATTTTACTGTGAAAGAGCATAAACAAATCATTTTCACTTCACACTACTAGCACTCGTTATATTTTATGTAGGTACTCTATCTTTAAATATTTCACAGAAAACAGGGATGTGCAGTAAGTTGTCTGAAATTACTATCTATGTTTGAACTTACATAATTGACAGTCTAAGGACTGTGTGCACACTAATGACAAACCTATCTTTGTACAGTCTTTATGATGGGAGTTGTAAGCATTTTTCATTTCTACAGTTTGAAAATTAGCACTGTTAAATATTCCCCAGAGAGCTTTCACTCAAAAAAAAAAAAAAAAAAAAAAAAAAAAAAAGAAAAAAAAAAAGTAATATGTTTAGGAACCAGATTATCAGAATGTACAAAACAGTAATGACAATGTCTGGGGGGTTTAACTAAAATTGCATTGAAAACCATAGTCATGGTCTTCAGGTCAGAAAACCTGCTAGCTGGTGAAGTAACCACTATTATATGTTATTATAACAGTCGTATTCAAGAATTCCATGCTGCCAATCATACACTGAGAGAGTCCCAGACTGCTAAATCCAAACAGTATGTCAAAAATAAAATGAATGGGCAGAAGGAAGGAGCTATTACCTTTATTTTAGTGATTGAGAACTGAGGCATAGAACATCAGTGCAGTCTAGAGTTAACACTTACATTTCATATATTGTATCTCTAAATTTTTTTGCTCTTGAGGACATTTCAACAAATAACTCTACATGATCAGCACAAATCAATACTTCATTTGCATTTTCAGATGGCTTAAGTTTCACGTGCATCCCTGTGCCAGTATTTCCTATTTTCTGTGTCTAGACTTTTCATAAAAAATTCCAAATAGCAATTGAAACTATAAATCAAGAAAAAAAAAAGTACATTCTTCTTTCTTCAATTGTAGATAAGACACTGAAGAGCAAAACTCCCTTCAAAAATACCACTGGAACTGTCAAGTGGGTGGGGACAGAAGGATTATTTAAGTAAAATTAATGTGAGACAACTATTTATAAATGCAGTGCCCCCAAAATGCCTCTTCTCAATTTAAAAAAAAATAATTAAGAGTTTGAATCTTATAAAAAAAAGTTTTTATGTGCAGAAAAAGTTGCACTAATAGTTCAGAAGCATATGTTCTTTTTTTTTTCAACATTACTTTTCAGTGCAGTATTATAGAACATTTCATAAATTTGTATTAGAAATTCAGAAGTTCTTTGGAGGCACTCAAGGCCAATTATTAGTAATAATCTAAAACACTCAAATACTGTGCATACATGAAAGCTTTTGACAGCAACAGAAATCAAGTTACAAAAATAAAAATCTTTATAATTTCAGCCCATGCTTTTCATCCCCCTTCTCACTTGTATCTCTTTCTGATCCCAGGTTTTTCAATCAATGTTTGTGCTCAGGAGTTTTTGTTTTGTTTTTGTAATAAATTATCACTGACATCAAAATTGAAGTAATTATAAAGTACACTACCAAGCTGCAATGAAAAGAAGCAATCATGATATCGCTAGTTCCTTCACTATATTTTGTGTTTTAATCATCAGCATTCACATGCAAGAAATTTATGTTCACACAATACCCAAAAGAGCATTTTCACTCTGAAAGCTTAGTCTTGCACTGCATCTTTACTTATCTTGGTTGCAACAGTTGGCTTCCTCACTAACTGGTTAACAATACTTCATAGGTAGTAAGATCATCTCTAACAGAAATGATGCTTTAGCTCTTCCCTCTTTGCTTTCCACTCATACAAACAAACAAAAAATCAAACTAAATGCATCCCTTATTAACACCAACAACAGAATAAAATCTGAGCAGTTATTTGTTAGCAAATCCACATACTTGTATTTGGTCAGAACACGTGTGTGTACCTCCTCTACTCACTGACAGATTAAATGGCAATCAGATTACTTGTATTTCTTTTCTTCTTGTTTTTTTTTTTTTTTTTTTTTTTCCTACCAGGTCTTTCTTCATTAGTACAATGACAGTGCTTGACAGTGGTATGATTTTGCTGAAGTATCTTTGTACAGTTATAATGAAAGTATCATTTGTGTTTGAAGGACTTCCTAAAGAACAAAGTACCCGTGGAGAAAATGATAGCCCTGCAGACTCAGTGGCTGATACAAATACAAAGTCTATCCTCAAATACAGGGTGTTAAGAAGGACTTGACACAACCTTGCAAAGTAGGTTTGGACGAGTATGCAGAAACTCTTCAAAAAGACTTGGGGACCAGTCTTACGAGCTTAAAAATCTCCTGCCCCTTTACTGAAGGTCACAGTAATTCTCTTTACAGAGACGAGCAAGGGAATAATGTACACAGAAGCACAAGGGTTGGTCCAAGAAAACTAAAAGAGTACAAGGTATAAATATTGTGGGAAGTAGTTAAGTAGTAGAATGTATTTTGAAAGTATGAGGTTTGAAAACATAGATATCCCTACTTATCTCAGGATAAAGACAGAAAAGGCCATCAGGTTAATATTTTAGTTGAAAGAGAGACAGGTCTGAGAAAAAAAAAAAAAAAAAAAAAAGATGACTGAGATTGAAAAGACTTGCTAATTCCTAGTGTTCGACCAGACCAGTAAGTCTTATATTCCTACCACTTTATATCATTAATGCATTTCTCAAATGAAGTAACAGGACTGCCTCCTGTATGGTTAGAAAGTAAGAAATACAGGAAATGACTCAGAACTATTAGTATTAACTTTAAATCGTGCAACTCCAACCTTGGGACCTGTGTTCTGCTCAAAGAATGTTTTACTATTTCCTTAAAATAAAGGAAAAACAAACAAACAAACAAAACACAACTTACAAGTTTTTGGATGGTTGGTTGGTTGGTTTTCATTTGTTTGTTTTGAGAAAGAGATTTAAGGGTGAAAGAGCACAGAGTACCTAGTTGTGCAAATATTCTACTACCCTGTCAGGTTCTGCATCCTCTTTTACTCGGTGAAGCTCACTTCAAGCATGTCTTAAACTTTATTGACTCACATAGCTCATTGCTTAGCTCTGGACTTGTTTGCTGTGTAGGAATGCAATAAGCTTTTTAGAAAAGCAGCTGGTTTTGTACACTGGCTTTAAGTCAGTATAAATTTTTAAAAAAATAAAAATCTTTTTGATAAGAAACCTGAAGACTACTTCCCAAACAGGTCCCAGCATCGTATCAATGCCATCTGTCCTGGTTTAAGATTTCCTCCTTCACCAAATTCAACTGTTTAGGTCAATTTCCTTTTCCTCAGGCAATCTTCCAGATGCCTAATTCATCTTGCATCTGTCTTTCTTATCAAAAGACAAGAAAAGGTACGAAGTTTCATGAAAATATTGACTGAAATTCCTTTGTTAGTGTATACATCAGCTGGCTTCAAGAGGTTATTTTTCACAACATGCTTATGCAAAGGAATTAAAAAACAGTGACTTTCTATAACAAGGATTACACAATTTGCTTGCAAATCTATCAGAAAGTACTAAAAATAAAACTGTTTTATAAGACAGCAGTATCACATCAATGCTACAGCTTTCACTGTGAAAGAAAGAGAGATTTCAGCAAGCTTCTGGACTGTTTTCCCACTATATAATTGCAGCCCACAGTTTCCATCTCATTCTATTATTAATTTACAAGTCTAGATATACATACACTATCCTACCTCATCTGGCAAATGTAGACAGTATTGTCTACAGGTACTAAACTGCAAATGTCCTGGAAATCTAGAAAATTTATTTGAACAAGCTGTTACTGATATTTGCAAAAAAATAAAAACATAAAAGAAAATGTTGAGAATTAAACGTACCACAACATCAACCAGAGTTTCTCCTTCCTCCTGCCTGTTGTTGTCCTAGCAACCCTTCATTTTCAGGGTGCTGAAATGGAACATATATTGGTTGCAAGTAATTTGTTTTCCCTTGTCTTCATGGAATTATCTAATAACAATGGCTAATGATAATAAAACTAATGAAAACTTAAGTTGTATACTCTAAGGACATCGCCACATTAAAACAATGGAATAGAAATGAATGCTTGATTGCAAATTGTTTGTATACAGTGCAGCTAATCATACTTTAGAGCTAGGATAAGAAGGGTCTACACAATCCTCTTATGAGTTGGCAAGGGGCACATGAAGCCCAGAAAGCCAACCGTGTCCTAGGCAGCATCAAATGCAGCATGGCCAGTGGGGTGAGGGAGGGGATTCTCCCTCTCTACTCTGCTCTCTTAAAACCCCACCTGGAGTCCTGCATTCAGCTCTGGGGCCTCCAGCACAAGAAAGACATGGATATATTACAACAAGACCAGAGATGGGCACAAAGATGATCAAGTCTGGTGCACCTCTCCTGTGAAGACAGGCTGAGGGAGTTGGGGTTGTTCAGCCTGGAGAAGAGAAGGCTCTGGGGAAACCTTAGAGCCACCTTTCAGTACCTAAACGGGCCTACAAGAAAGCTGGGGAAGGACTCTTTGTCAGGGAGTGTAGTGATAAGTCGAATAATAACTAGAAGTGGGGAGATTTAGATTAAACATAAGGAAGAAGTTCTTTACTCAGAGGGTGGTGAGGCACTGGCACAGGCTGCCCAGGGAAGCTGTGGCTGTCCCATCCCTGGGGGTGTTCAAGGCCAGGCTGGGCTGGTGGGAGGTGCCACTGCCCGTGGCATGGGGAAGTTGGAATTAGATGATCTTTAAGGTCCCTTCCAAACCAAACCATTCTAAGATTCTAAAAACACTATCTCAAACTGTGCAACACTATAAAACTGCAGACAGATCTAAAAGAACTTTTCAGTTACCTCAACCCTCCCCCAAAAAGAGGTATGATCATAGGTCTGAAGCAAATCTTCCTAGACATTAAAGACATCGGCTTTTTAATCGCTCAATCGATCAATTTCTGGATGACCCTGACCTTAAGAAGAAGGATGGTTCTTTGATCTAGTATTACAATTCTCAGATTCAAATTTCCTGAGACTTTCTTTTTATGCATTCTAACAGCCTGGATGCTTATGCTCCACATAAAAATGCTCTTTTCACATGGAAGAAATCCACATCTGATGATTCCAAGTATTTCATAAGAATATAAGAACGAGATTGCACAGGATCAAGGGTCTAGTTAACCTGATTTGCTTTCTTAGGCCCAGATGCTATAGGTGATAAAATAACCTTATCTCTGACATTTGATATCTTTTTACAAACACAGAATTACAGAATGGCTCAGGTTGAAAGGGACCTTAATGAACATCTTTTTCTATATAAAACACCTTCTAGTACACAACCTTCATTCATGCCCTTAGGCAGGTCCATCATCTTCAATGAATAAGCATAAAACATATGGAAAAATAGTATGCAAATATGCCATTTAAAAATATGCCATCTTGCATACACTCAGAAGAAGAAATTAAAAAAAAAAAGTGTATCAAAATCTAGTGCCATTGACAAATGAAATTAACTACTCTTGCCAACAATACACACACATGGTATTCTACAATTGAAAGTCAATGTAAATTTTGATATAGAAATCAACAGGAGCAGAAATAGGCCCCCAAAACATGTTCAATGGAAATGGACTGTTAAATCAAAGGGTTTTTTTGTTCATCATGCTTCTAAATTTGGTGGGCAAATAAAATGTTAGCATTTATATTCATATGTTTATAAACACATTTCCTTATATGTATATTGCAATTATTTCTAGACAAATAAACATTTAACTTGTAGTCTAAAAAGATTCTATGACCATGTTCTTCACTGAGAACTTGAACGAAACATGACTCAAAAGTATAGGGAGTCAAAATTTTTAGTGTTAATTGTGAAACCTTGCTCAGGAGCTGTCTTGCTGATGAGAATAGACATCAAAAACTTTTGTTATTATTTAAAAACATACAAAAAACCACATGAATTAAGTCTGTAGACTGGCTATGGCCACCCAGATCATTTTGGTTTTCATTAAGAACATCAAAAAAATAAATCTCCAGATACACATTGCTTTTTTTTCCCCCTAATTTTCTATATTTTCTTTTTCCAGTTATTATGAGACTAATTACTCTTAAACAGAAGTCATGCTTTTCCAAATATGGAGTCTTAACCACAAAATAGACATATCTGACACATTCTCCTGAAACGTTTTCAAACATTGAATTACCCTAACAGAACAACCTTTTGAGCAGCACATCTCAACTCTGATCTCTCATGTGCATTTATTAGCTAGCTAAAGTATTATTACATTTTGAAAGTATTGAAGTATTATTACATAAAGAAACATGAATATTACTGACCCTTCAGCTGCCCCTGTCTACTTTGCCCATTATTTCAGGAAAGTATCAATGGCATTTAATATTTCAAAACATGAGGTACATTTCCTGGCAATCCTTTGATTTTGAAAAGTATCTTCTCTCTTATCAGAGTATGACTTTTTTTCTCTAAAAGAAATGCTTTTATATCTGGCAAATAATGTCTGCCAGTAGTGGCACAACAACAGTCTCATATAGCATGTCATCTTACAATGGATGTCCAGTTAGACTCTCAGAAACATTGTTTGATTTCTATTATTCAGCATTCAGATTTCAAAGCTTTCAAGTTTTCTGGGTTTTTCAAATGAAAACAGCTTTTCATAGAGGAAAAGTATTATTCCAGTACTATTACAGGAAAAAGACATTCAAGTGGCATTTGGTCTTCTGTTGGAATAATAGAGATCTGACTAGTTGTGAAGAGTCTACTTATGTAAAAATGGTTGTAAAAATTATTTTCAAGCCATATAGTTTCTTATCTACTATGCTTATACTCTTTTCATGCTCATTACTTTCAGAGGAAATGATAATATTGAATCCAAGGAAAACTTTGTAGTAGAAAAAAACTACTTCAACTACTTCTGCAGTCCCTCTCCTGCTTTCCTGTAGGTTTATAGATATTCTATGAACACTTACTCAAGCAGTTAAATATCTCAGTAAAGTAATAATTAAAAATATCCTATAATTTCTTGATACAGTTGAGTAAACATTGTTTAATGGGAGTAACTATTGAAAAGCTTGTGCTCTTTCACTAAGTTTTGTGAATTCATACCATTTCACAAAGCAAAAAAAATATACTGGAGATGCTGTAAGAATTATGGGGAAAACATTTATTTGTTAAGCTTGTGCCTGGTTTTACCACAGTTTAATATTTCAGTTAAAATTCTGTTAACCGCACTTACAGTTGTTGATTCTGATGTTGCTGATTCAAGAATCAAAGTGCTCTACATGAGGTTGGCTTCAACCCCCAAAACCAGAATTTTCTTCCTGAGAAAGGCCAGTCTCTTCAGGAAAATCACTTAGTAATCTTAACAACGGTATTATAACTTTACTAAAGAGAAAAGTAGGTTGATACTACGAGATATAAACCTAAAATTAAGGTATATTTTTAAGTCTTCTTCCACTAGCAGTTGTTTTGAATAAGCAAAGATCATATCAATAAAATGTCTCAGCAGAAACAGAAAGCTACCTTTTCTAGGACTGATTAGCATAGCTGCACTATGCTAATGAATGTGAAGTTCTGCATGCATGCCAAATAAAGGTTGGTATCTTAGGCACTTAAAGTACTCATAATTCATTGGAGTATCGGCTTGAAGGTGCAACAAGCAGATAAGTTTTGCTTCTAAACACAACATACTGTTCTTTGACTCTTGTACTTGATATATATGCTTTGCACGCAAACTTCTGAAATGACTCTGAGCTTAGCGTCCATTGCGCCAGTGATTACAATCCACACACAGCCTCACAGCTTCCAGCTGCAACAAGAAATCTTGCAGCAGAAAGCAACTCAGGTGGCAGATGAAGGTTATTCAGCTCCTCCTCAGATTCATTCATTATTCCTAGTGAAACTGTGAAACTGCTTTGCTAGACTAGCCTAAATTTCAGAATGGAAGTAAAGAATGCCATCATCCCTAATGAAGAAACTATTACCCTTGTCATTTGTACTTATCCTACAGAAAAAATATTTCTGACCGTGATAGTCAGAAAGCTCAAGGAGTTCTTTCTTCATTCCTAAAGATACCAAATTCATGCAAGCAATATCCAGCAACAGGAATAAGTGCAGTAAGGAACCTTGTGAAATTCAGCAAAGACAAATGCAAAGGAACCTTGTGAAATTCAGCAAAGATAAATGCAAAGTCTAGCAGCTAGGAAGGTAGAACCCATTGTAACAGACAACACCACAGGCTGGAGACTATCTGGCAGCAGAACAACTCTGATGAAAAGGACGTGGTAATGTGGCAGACAGCTAGCTGGGTGCCAGTGTGCTATAGCACCAAGGAAAGCCAAAGTTCTCCTGGGCTTTATGAACCACAGCAGAGCCAGGAGATTCAGGCAACTTATTATCCCCTTTACTTTTCTCCTGCTAAACATCATCTAGATATTGTGGTACAGTTTTGGGCCACCCAATACAGGAAAGGCTTGATAAACTAAAGGGAGTTCAGCAGAGAACCATCAAGTCCGGCAGAACTTACCCTGTGAGGAGAGGCTGATGGAACTGGGTTGCTTCTGCGTGGAGAAGAGGTGGCTTCATGGACACCTAACAACAGACACTCCCCTGCCCTGTACCTACAGCAAGGTCATCAAGAAGATGGAGCCGGGTGCTACACAGTGGTGCAGGTAGGAGGATGAGAGACAACATCAGTAAGGTGGAACAAGAAAGGTTCAGCCTGGCTAAAGGGAAACCATTTTTTCCCCATATCAGCCCAGCAGTGGATCAGGTTGCCTAGAAAGGTTGCGCTGTCTCTATTCCGGGAGCCTTTCACAAAATGTGACTGGAGAGAGCCCTGAGCAACCTGGTCTGACCCACAGTTGACCCTGCTTGGATAGTCTGAGCTTTCCTAACATCCCTGCCAACCTGAAGGATGTTATGATCCCCTATGTACACTTAGACTTGAACGTGTGGCATTCCAAAATATACACAAGGCATGGTCATAAACTAGAGTGAGCAAAGGGCACAAATAAACATAACTGGAAAGCAAGTAAAAAAGGGAATGACCCTATGTCAAAACTACTTACTACACTATTCAGCTGTCAATGCAGTCCTGTCTCTAATGCTGACCCCAAGACATCCATATGGCATTTTTTGTTGGTTTTGTTTTTAAACAAAAACCTAAATCCAACAATGGGCTTAGAACTGCAATAGGCATTTCACAATCTCTCTCACAATTTTTGAAACAAATTATTAGTAAAAACTTGAAGTCTTACAGTCTCGATCTCTCAAATAGCAAGATCCACTATCCTAGGGACATGTAATGACTCAATGCTGAGCACCTACATAAACTCTCAAATATAAGCTATGCCAGTTGTTCCACAGAAATCACAGTGGTTATAGTTCAGCACATGCCAGTACTTGACAAGACTAGTGGAAACTGTGTCTGGCCTTTGCCACAGAAAGGCATATGGCCATAGCTCTCTTTTTCCTTTTAAAGGACTAGTCATAATCTAGGGAGCCCAAGCAATAGGAATATAAAAACAACAGTATGTCCTAGATCAGGAGTACTCAAATTTCATCTTCAATCAATTTGCAGGTGAGTTGCTCAGATAGGCAGTTTGTTCTAAGGTTTTATTTCTCCAGTCAGCCAATCTGGTGATAGTATTTGGTGCTAAAGCAGTATTTTCACCAAGGCAGAATGGTGCTTCCCTGTGTCTTCTGTTCAGTTCAGCCTTTTTTGTGTATCTGATGCCCTCACAGCACCTGCACTGACCACTGCCTCTCCCTCCTGAGTCTGAGCACCACAAAGAGCATTAAGAACACTGAAGTTATGGTTTAGCTTGTAGTTGTCTGTTGTACTTCTGATATCATAGCTAGCTCCAATGACCGCACTTTCCCCAAAATATTTTAAAAAGCACAAATGTTTAACTGCATGCTTTACTTATAGCTCAATGACTGAGTGATACATCAAAAAAAAAAAAAAAAAAAAAAAAAGTGAATGAAACCAAGACTACTGCTATTCTTTCACTTAAACACTTGAAGACTGTGCATGCTATCACATCATTGTCAATGAGAAGTTACTGCATTTCCGGAGATGACGACGGCTCATTGCTTTTGGTAAAATAAAGTCTATGCTGATTTTTGTTTCCTTAGCAACTTTTAAAAAAGCAAGCTTATTTGATATCATGCTCAATACATGAAATGTAGATCAGACTGTATTAAATGTATACTCTAAGATAAAGGGTACTCTAAGACATTAAAATACATTAAGGCAAATGTATTTGTCAGAGCAGTTTAACAGATTATTTTCACAGAATCACAGAATTTTACTTAAATCTGATCATTCCTGTTATACTTGTATCAAAATCAGTTTTAGTGGTACCAAAAAATACAACATATACTGAAGAACCGTCTGGTTCTATGATTTGCCTGTAAGTGCATTGTTTTGACAAATACTTTGTAACAGACCACTAAAATGCAAACATTCAGGACAGTGATCTCCTGAAAGAGAATATGCAGCACATCATGTAACAATAAGGCCTCTATTTGAGGGACAGTAACAATGAGCTTACATAACAAGTATGCTTTGAGAAACCTACGTGCTGATTTACCTTATTCAGTATCCTAAGTATAACTGTAAACAATCTTTTAGCATATTTATATCAGCACATTTACAAGCATTTGTTAATTGACTGCAATGCTTTATAAAGATTTCGGTGAATCTATACTAGTCTAGAGGTTGCTTATGAATTTATCTGCTAGTAAAAGGATCCAAATTTTTTGCCAATGAATTGAACTGTGGCATTTCTTCTAGTTACTATTAAAGACACATTGTAAATGTATATTCTAAAACTTGGTATTTGCCTGTGACTTTTCAACTACTGCAACTCTGCAGAGTCATATGAGTTACTGAGGCTCAGATTATGTCAGGTAAAGGATGATAAAATTATATATAATCTGTGTAGGAGAGGTTTTCTGGAAATCTGGCCTTTTTTTAATTATTATTATTATTTTTTCTTTTGGCAAAATTTTACTTTGTTCCTTCCCAGCTCATGGAGAGAAAGTGTGATCACTGGTGGCAAAACTTCTGGTCTGTGTAAAACAGTCTTCACACCTGTTTTCTAGTCACATTCACAAACACTGGGTTTCAAATGTGTAGTCTTTACTTGCTTTGAACTTGATCAGGTCTTTATCCAACTGCTGCACTCATTACTCAGGCCAGAGAGTTGCAACAGTAAATCATGTTTAGGAAAACAAATTTACAATGCTTTGCGGATGGAAGCACACGTGTAGAAGAGGCACTGATTAATTGGAAACACTGAATCACACTGAATCTAAGATTCTATGCAACCAAGATACACCATACATGTTAATCCTCACAAAAGAATCTCATTCAATACATGGGTAAAAATATAACTTCAAACCCTCTTCCATCCCCCAGCCACTTCACTGATTGTCAAACAAAATATACTGCTCAAACACCACAGAGCCCTGAACACCTAAAACCTGTGTTCGTCGAGTGTTCACAAAAATGGAGACTGCAAGAAAAGAACCTTTAATTCTAAAAATCCCCCTTCAAAGTTCTGTTTCAATACATTCTCATCTTCAGAAATACATATAAATATTCCCATAAAACACAGCAGCCACCTTGCCAAGACCTACCTGGCTTTGAGTCCCTGCAATCACGCATTTGGATCAAGGAAAGGATTGTTCATGAGAGAATTATGGTTTGCACTCCTAGCAGGAGAGTGTCACACAGTAGCGCTTTCTTACTAGCGATCACCATCTCCACCTCCATTATTCAGTCAAGTGTCATGTTTTGCAGGAATACACAACTACTGTATCATCTCTGCAAATGATTTGAAAGCAGCTCCTTCTAAGAGTGTAACGATGTTTTACAAGTAAACCCCAAAACACATTAAGCAGAAAAGAAACTTCCTCATTTAATTTCCATCCCCATCCTCCATTTCACAGAACTAACATTCATTCCACAGTCCTTCCAATTCTCTGCAAGCTCAAAGTGAGAAAAAAATCACAAATCTTGCAGAATCTAAGATTTTTGTGGCACATAAGAGCTGTTGCTTTGTGTGTGTGTTTTTCTCAGTAGAAAGCAATTGTCTTTCTTTCTGAGATTTTCTAACTATAAATGGGTGATTCACAAGATCTATGGTAGGACTCTTTCTATGAAAAAACAAACAAAACAAAAACTTGTACTGGTAATTACACAGGCTTTATCTTACTACAGTTACCACATTTTGCTGGTCATCCACTGTATGCTGAGCACTTAAACTGCCCATAGAACAATACTGAGGTGCATTTAACTTGAAAGGAATTCTTCAGTATGTAGTATCCTTCATTTACTAGCACTGCCTCCCTTCATTTTGCTTTTTTCCCTCACTTTAAAGAATAAAAAATAGAGACATTTGCTGTTTACATGGAGTCACACTTAAATTTGGTGTTTGGTTCATGACTGTTTCTTAGAGATAACTAAGGTCTTCATCTTGCAATAGTCCTAAGCTTTCTCTAAGATACTTTGCTCAAATTTAAAATGGGTGAAGAAGCAGGGAATTAATCTCATTTGGATTTCAGTAGGGCAACTGAGACTAGTTACAGTTCTACAGAACTAATCATAACTATGTTTGTATATTAACAATCACCCATGAGACCTTCATGAAGCAATGCCAACAAAAAGTTTTACCTCTATCTAGATACTGCTGCCCATAATTCCACCTTCTCTTACAGCTTCTGATGCAAATTATGCTGCATATGCACAGGCTGCAGATTAAGAAGATTCATCTCTGGTAACTAAAGTAGATGGTGAGGTGATAGCAAGTAGATGCAGTGTGCTAGGGCCCCTCTAAAGTCAACAATCTCAACCAGCTGCAGGGAAAGTGTCCGCTCCATTACCTGAACTAACGGAAGATAGGATGACTTATCCACCAGGAATGCCCATTTCCCTTACTGACTGTAAGGAAACCCTTATGAAATACCTGAGACTTGGACCGTGACTTTCACAAGGTTTAGTCTTAAGCCATTTTACCCCACGTAAGACCAAATTGAAGCAGTAGAATAAGATGACTTTGCGATGTGTCCCCTCCACCCCCCACAACAATAACGAGTCTAGAAACAGATAAAACAGGGCATATTAGGACAAAGACGAGACAGCTAGAAGGAAGTTTTCCAGAGTGGTCCAGACCACGCTATTTTAAGAAAAACAGCGTAACACACAACTTCAAATCTATTAAACCTGTGGGACATAAGAAAATAAATGGCTGGGAAGATAACAGGGCTATACCTGTAAAAAGGCCAAAAAGAACAAGATGAAAAATGGGGTGTCAAAGCCAAAAAAATGTATCATGCAGAGCAGGTAGGCAAAATTGCCTTTAGGGCAGTTTGTTTAGACCAGAGAGTATAAAAAGAAACCCAGAAGAGATCAAAGAGAAAAAATATTAAGTCTTGGTGAGAAAGAACACACTCAAAGATCTAAAAGAGAAAAGGTAGTATAGAGTCAGGCAGCTATTCGGTGAGATCTTAAATTTTATATGGATCAAAGGACACACTTCAGAAGAGAGTGCTTCAGAGCAAGAAAGCAGATTACAGAGCAGATCAGCATAAATGATAGAGGATGGAGGATATAAGTTACACAGGGTAGAAAGTGAAAAGGAATAGCTCAAAGTGAGGGCTCACACTAGCACAGGGAATTCTCCTGGATACTGCAGAAGGATAGAGCAAGGAGCTAGAAAGCTCTTGCTACAGCCAATCTTGCTATATTGCGTCAATTTAATTTCAAGAAAACAAGAGACAATTATGAAAAATTTAGGGCCAGCATTTTTAATAGATTTGTTCTCATTATGAAGCAAGACAGTTCCTGAACTCTCTACACTTACCAAAACACAAAGATAACAAGGTCTTAAATTCAAATAAGCAGGTTCTTCAAAGGCATCATGTTCCTGAAATCATGCCTTATTTTTTTCAGCTGTATATGTTACTCCTATCCAAGATACTATCTCCACACACAAACTTTGAATTTAAAAGATAACTATTAAATTTTAAACTTTGAAAACCTAAGGCAACAGAACAAAACCATATGTCTAAAAGCATTTCAAGTTACAATAACCAAGGTCATCACAGGACTAGCAGATATATTCAATTACTTAAGCTACTTCCTACTGCAACCAAGCATTTGGTGCCAAGAGCTGGGGCATGCTAGTACAACAGTAACTTGCAAGTTTCAGTTGTGTAATGTTTCAGTTGTAATTCTCAATTACCTCTTGCCATGATTTAAAGTTGCAGTTGTAACGTACAAATTCTAATTTGTGCCTACATCTTACATTCTATCCACTCACTTATGTTCAAAATCACTAGTATACCAAACCAACTCTTCAATTTGTTGTGGTTCTTAATTTTTTAAGCAATTACTCAGTAAGTGATTATTTTGGAGTTATTTATAATTATGAAATATTTATGAGAATCGTATGCCATCAACTACCCCTGTTCACAGCACCCCTTTTTGACAATGCTTAAACATCAAAGCCTCTTTCTTCAGGATTCACTTTTCATGAAGACACCTAATGATATTATTCTTCTTATACAACTTGGCATGGCAATTTAAGATTACAGCTCTGAACAGAATGATTACATATTATGTATATTTCTCTGCTCTTCAAGACTTTTTCGGCTTTCTGCACTAGCAGAAAAGTTAATGGATTTAAGAAATAAACCAATAAAAGATGACATCAAACTGGAAGATTTACACATATTTTTGCATTAGTAAATGATTTCTAAGTACAATCTAGTAAGAGTGTATTATAGGTGGAATATGTGCTATAAATAACTGCTAATTGCCAGTATGATCTTCTTACATAGATTGTTCTAGACAAATCGATTTTTTGCTAATATATACAAGTATAAAAACACATATTGAAAGAATAATGAACAGGAAAAGTACAAATAAGAAAAATCAGTGAATTCTGGAATTTTTGTAAAACATCCTTCAGAGTGAGTTATACTTTTGCTCTTCAACAGCTGAGAACAAAAGAGACAATCACAATTCACTATGGGAGGGTACCCATACCACTGGTTTCTATTCAGTGTACCTACATTCAGTAACAATGTGAGTTGGTATTAAAATTATAGCTTCTGGCCTTATATGGAATCAAAGGTCCAGTTTCAAGATCCTTTAGGTACACACAGTAGGAGAGAGCCCTGCCCTGGACAGCTTGCAACATAAACAGGAAATGAAGTTAAGAACTAAGGGCATGAAATAAAGGTCTTCAAGGTCCATAGTCAGTCAAGACCAGATCAGTGCCAAAACCAAGCATAAAAAAGGCTCTTTTTAATATTCTATTGGCCTTACTATAACATCTGTTCATATGGTTTCACTAAAAAAAACACAGATTTAACTTCCCCTGAAGTCAATGGAAAGCCCACCACCACATGCAACTTATTTCATGCTCAAGTGTCATTATCATTTCGTCTTGTGTTATCTGTGTGCTTTCAAGACTTCTCCTTGTTAAGTCATCATTAAATGAAAAGCTCAAAATATCCCTGTTGTTACAAACTGATCAAGTACTCCCTCTATTGTAAAGGTGGTAAGTTTTTTTGTTTTGTTTTGTTGATTTCATACCACAGCTATCTGGCCTGTATTTTAATGGAGAAAACAGCTCTATTCCTAATTCATGGCCAAGGCTATAACAAAAGGATCTCCTTGTCTATCACAGCCTCCGTACAGCTGTATTTCCACATGGCAAGCATGGTTATATAACAAAACTAATTTTTCTCATAACACACAATCTACATGCAAAGCCCAGTAAGGTAAGTTCCTTTTAACTTTGTAATGGAAAAAAGTAACCAAATTGTTACACAAGCACAAACCTTGTCCCATCCCTTCAGCAAGCCTATCAGTGCCACTCTCATTTTCTTTTGCTCTCCTCAAGCTTCAAGAACACACTACAGCAGGGAATTTGCTTGCATATTTTGTGAAAAATTTGTGTGATCTGAACTGTGATCTGGCAAGAATCCTTTGGTCTTCATCAACTACTTAGAACTACCTGTTGTGGCTGAGAGACTCCTTGATACCCTTGTCTCTGAGTTCAGCATTCTGAGAAGGCTTTCTTAATTTTTATCACCAACACCTATTATCAGGAGAGACAGCTGCTTTTGATTTATCTATTCTTTATTCTCTGAAGTTGTATTATATATAACATCAGCTGTTATCCCAGGAGCTTACACAAGTCTGAGTGGTTTCAAGTCAAAACATAATCCACCTGTTTTTCATTTGTTCAGACGAACTGAGAACTTCCCATTTCTTTTTCAGGGAACTAATCAAATCTTACCATACTCCTGTCTAGTCAACATGAAAGTATAATCGCATATGACACTGCATACAGTTGTCATTTTAAACATAATTACAAAGGCACTGACAGAAAGAGCTATTTTGTTTCTTGTAAAAAACATCAGTCCATCATAAAAGTCATACGTCACCTGTATTAGAGTTGTAAAAGGAGCGCTCAGTGAATTATATGGTATTCAGCCTGGAAGACATGAGAAGGCATGCTATCATTCACATAAACTGAAAGGAAAACCAGTTGCTACCTCAAATGGAGCAATTGTTTGCGTATGTAAAGAGTTTTGCGTGTCTAAGTAATAACAATGAAGCAGAAGTTATCTGTGTTTTTGCAGTATTAGACCAAAAAGAAGTAATATTAAAGTGCAATCCAGAATATGGAATACTAGAGCAAATACACAACATGAAACTAACAACCAGGGCTTGCAGAAAGTTAAAAACAGAAGCATCTGTCAAAAGCCATATAAAGTAACGTTCAAATAGAAACAGAGGAAATAAATCAAGAGAAAGCTAAAAAGGAGATTAAGCAAACAACTCACTGAAAGATGTCTCCAAGAGACTATTTGAAAGCATAAATCAGATTAAAGTTTTTGAAGCAACACTACCCAACCTCACCACCTCTCTTCTGCTTTGGACTCCAATTTATACAGCTCTCCATAACTGACCTATTGGAACTTAGTGATAATTGAAAAGGTCTACTGACATATGAAAACTTTTGTCTTAAAAAGTTTTCTCTATTCCTCAGCACTCCTCAGACAAAGGGGAAAAGGTCACAAAGATGGTAGCAGCACAAGCAAAAAACGTTAAGAGCAGTTATCCAAATAGATACTTTTTCCTGTATGCTCTTTAAGAGGAGGTTGAGAACTCAATGAAGAGATGCAATGATAAACAGGTTACACTGAGAACAAACAACACAGTAGCAAGTTCCATTGTTAGCTTGCAGAAGACTAGTGTAAATTAAGTGTTGTGTAAGCAGCTCAAACAGAAACAAAGGCCACAGGGTCAACAGCTATAATGTCAAGCATAGTGAAGTCTACTAAGTGAAGCTAGTATTTTGGCTAAAAATTATGAGGGATGATAACAAATGCAATCTTTTTAAAAAGACAGTTCTGAAGAGAGAAAGAGTGAGAGCTACTAAGGTCATCTAATAGAACTGTTTAGAGTTAATTTGACAGTGATCTAGCACAAGTTCCACTGGAATTCCTATAATACCTCTTTAGTCAATGTTGTCAGAGAAAATTATTCCATATTGCAAAGGCAGAAAATAGAATTCCACTTCCTCTTATATCCCTGTATTTGCACTTTTGTAGCAGCACCATACTGGCATGCTTATGTTCGGTTTAGCAATCCCAAGATCCTGTTTCTAGCACTGTTTCTTAGTCAGCTTTCTCACATTTTGTTTTTTAACACTGAGAACCTCTTTGTATTCATCTTGATTACATTTCAGTCTGTTAACATCTGCCTCTTTGTTAACTGCTCTATTTCCAAGAGCCTTTTATGTCCAACTTTCCAAATGTCAGAAGCCCTCCTAGATTAATTTTGTCAGCAAATGATTGGTACAATCTTTACTCACTTTATTTCCTCATTACAACCTCTTTGCCATTTTTTTCCCAACTATTGCACACTGCTTCAGTACCTCATGCAAGTTATATAACTTACTGAGTCCATACCTGTTAGATTTACTAAATTTATCACATACAAATGTTCAGGTAACTACGAGTGCACAAATGCAGACTTAGAGTTACACCACACCCAATGTATACCCACATACAGCAAGACGTAAATGCTACATAGCACCTGCTCAATTACATTTTTTTCAGTTGATCAATAATTTATGAGGTCTACTCTTTTTTCCCCTACCCTAAAAAATGGAAAGTCTTATTTACCATTTTATGATCTGCACACAGTTCTGACTGCAGTTCTGAATCTCTGCAACTAAGCATCAAACTGATCTATTGGATATGTCTCCTCTTCTGTTCTTCTTTACCTCCTATGTTCTTAACCAGTCCTCAGAAGTTGAATGCCTGCAACTCTGAAACTTCTTTTGCCAGTTCTTTATGAATTTTGCTATCCAATACTGCTGCCTTCACACACTGAAATTACAAAAAGCACTGAAGCAACAAAGTCACAGCTCCCAAATGCAAGTCACTGAAAATCCAGACTCATTCCTCCAGCTCTGCACATTTCAGAATGCAATTGAAGGAATAGGATCATTATTCAGCAGAAGGGTCTTCTGTTAGAGATAGAAGAAAATGAAACTTTTGCATTTTATGAAACTTCAGAACTTGTATTTCTGAAGGTTTAGCCAGTGTTTTGGGAAAGGCACTTACCCTAAGGGCAGAGGTCATTTTAAAAACTCTCTCCAAACACTGTGTTCATGCAGGCAATTTTTAAAGAAGTTTTAAAAGGCAATAAATACTACAAAGGTATCCATATCAGCCAGTAGGCTTTTTGAGTCCTACCTTCATGTAGGAAAGAGAATAACTATCGGAACACAGAAAATAACAGAATAACTTGTTAATCTTTCTATGCTACCACTTGATATACTAGAAAATTACTACATATATGAGGAAAGATGTTATAGCAAAAGAAAGATACTGATTTTAAGCATTTAATTGAAGCTTCAGAACTTTTTATTGTCTTGTATCTCTTTACTTAAATGTATTTGCCTTTTTTACCAAACTTGAGCACAGAGTGTGTATTTCCCAGCTAGCTATTTGATTCAGGAAAATCTACAGAAATACAGCCTGGGCTATATAAAGCAGTTGGTCTCAAAGTACCTCAATTCACTGTAATAAGTCTTTGTCTGACAGATTTCCAAAGTAGTGAATCAGAGTAGGATGCTGCATTACTTCTAGTTTAAATGCAAGTTAAAAATGTCAATGCCTTTTGTGCCAAGGAAAACTTCTCCCCTCTAAGCTTTCTACTGGAAATAAATGAACACACATATACATATGCTCTAAATAGAGTAGAATTTTTCATCTGTAACCAATGACAGAGATAAATTATATGCATATATTAAGGCTAAGAGAACTTCACAAATGACTGTAACATTAGAGATGTGAAGCCTGAGAGTTGATATTTATATCTGGTTCCAAATTAATGTTTATCGTACATTTTGAACGTTGAGTGTGGGGAATTAAATTTCCAAAGATGTTCTTGTTCAAATTAGACTATATTGTAAGGTAGGGCAATTTTATAGAATTTCAAGAGCTTTAAGACTTGATAATCTTGTCATACTAACTGTTCTCATGACATCTCATCTATCTAGATTAAAAGAAAATAGTCTTTTCACTTTTTGAATGTTACCCAACAAGGTTTAGTTCTAATTCATCTATAAATATATTTTAGCAAAGCTGTTTCTCAAAATATCTTCATGGTTCACCTTCTCAGAGAAATGGTACAGGAATAGCCAGAATCTTGGTTTGATCATTTCAGTTGAATCTTACCACTCTTATAACTTAACACACTGATAACTGATCAACTGTCTTGCATTTGGTATAGCAATGTGATAGAGTATGAGAGATCTTGGCAGCCATCTACTTAAGAAAAAAATATGAAAGTGTTTTTAACTAAGCTGAAGAGAAAATGCAGGCTTCTGCAGAAACATCCTGATGGTGGGAGAGAAGCTTATTTACATGTCATTCTCAGGCCAGTGATCTGCAGAACATAATCCTACAAGGAGTGATTGGCTTCTCAGTGAAGTAGGTAGGCCAGAGATAAAATGGTAAATTAGTCTGTATTGCATTAGAAAAAGTAGATTAGTAGACATTAGATTAGTTTGAAAGGAAACATGCAAACAAAGATTAACCTACCAAACATGGAGAAAAAAACTGACAAATTGTGACACATTAGTTCATATTATGAAAGGCTAGTAGTCATCATGGTAACTCTTCTACATAAGTTGATGATCATCTGTTGCAAAAAGGGCTCCAAGCATCAGGAAAATCTGTTACACTGCACTCCCCATTGCAGATCATTAAATATTCTTACTGAATAATTAATCAATTCTCGTTCACGTTTTTTTCCTATTGTCTCTGATAAGACAAGTTATGAGTGCAAGGACTACTTGAAGGAAGAAAAATCATAGGATAATGTTTACAGGTTGAAGAAATAACATACTGCACTTCAGGAGCAGGAGTTGTTCACATAGCTATCTGCTTTATTATAATGTATATGAACAAGAGTAGAGGCAAGACTTGGCCTTCAACTTCATCTTTCTGATCTCCCTACTTAAGTTACTGCAATGTGCAAAACTAATGTTGGATCAATGTGTTTTCTGTCCACCTGTCGTCCCCGTCCCGTCCCCCCGCCCCCCAATTAAAATACCCTTCCTCCTGAAATTTCAGGTCCAGGAAAAAGTAACTGACTTACATAGAAAGTCTTGGGGTAGGTAGAAAAACTTAAATTGTGCACCTCTCCCAACCCTAAATGTTCAGTTAAAGCACAATACCAGGTTAACTCATTTTACTTGGATGATGTTCTTCTACTTCTTGCTATACTCAGCCATTGTTAGGCCCTTTAAAATTCATGTTGACCCTAAAGTTTTTTGCATTCTACTTCCTGATTAGGAAGTTCTCTTATCCCCCACAGTAGTAAATATTAAATGCCACTAATTATCATTTAAGTACACGAGCTCAGTACTTAACTTTAATACATCAGCATTATTTATGCTTTAAAAAAAAAAAACGCAATCAAATACATTTATCCCTGTTCACATTTGGGGCCGTGTGAAGGCACTCAGCAAGTGAGTTTGGAGGTTTCCCATCTCCTCCTAGATGAAGACAGTCTTGAAATTAATGTCAATATAACTGGTAAGAAAGTGGAACTCTGCAGAGTTCTCTGAGATAAAAAGAGACTGTTTAAAATCAGAGCTAATGAAGGTCACACCAAAGACAGGATGGCTACTCTTGTGCCTGCAGACTATTAATTTACTAGCTAAACAAGTCAGTGCCTCAAGTGGGATCCCAGGACTTTAGAGTGCTCTTCCCCATTCATATAAGCTTACGTATGGGCTGCTGAAGGATTCATTACGAGCAAGTCACTGATGCAACTATAGACAGATCTCATTAATATATATTAATTACCCCATTTGGTGTCTTCGCCTGTAGACTAATTCCCTTTGACATATTTTTGATTAGAATAAAGATTCAAATAGATACAGCCATTTTTGTTTCTGACTGTTCTGAAATGATAGAACTACCACTATTGGACAGACGTTTCTGCTTCTTTGCCAGCTGCAACTCATTAATAGTTACAGTTAAGCAAAAGCTGTGTCTTTCTCCCTGCAATTAGTAACTGACAAGCTTTAAATAATCCTAAATTATAATCAGAAAAAGAAACTTTCAGGTTACCAATTAGTAATATTTTGTTCACACATTTAAGTGCTGTATTTATGTGCACATAACCTTACACATAAAGTTGTGAGATTAAGTTCGATTGAGCTTCTTTGTCATTTAAAAAAGGCTGCCTCTGGACAACTGATTTCTCCTCTTATTTTTTTCTTCTTCTTATAGACAAAACTAATTGTTTCAGAGAGTAAATCACTTTACAAATGGAACAAGTGTGAGGTAGACAACCAAAGAATGACTCTATTAATAATAATACAATTATTAGAAATAATTATAAAAAACACCAAATTATGCAAGCTTCTGTGAAGTCTCACAAATACAAAAGAATACATACAGTCTTTGAGTGTCATCAAATGCTACGCAAGGCATCTGTTGCACTTCGCAATCCTTCTTAACATCCTCTGATTATAAAGAATTCCTTAACATGAAAAAAAAAGTATCTCTCACCACTAGAGAAGCACTGGCCATCTTCTCAGAGACAGGAAACGTCTTGGGACAGGCAGCTGTGCCTGTAAGCCTAGAAAGCAGTTTGCTCCTAACAAGACCACTGTGAACAAGCTAGTATCCCTGCCTGGGATTTAAACAGCCACCCTCTACCAAGTATAATGAATGGGTGGTGCAGTGGATAGATGTTGGATGAATTAGCATGTAAGACCACATACATACTGCATGGTAAGGAGCTTTTTAGGGCTTGAGGCACTGGTTGCACTTTTGTACAAGCTCTCCCTACATCAGAGAAACGGCTTCAGGCAAGTCAAGCACAGCAAAATTTAACATCTTTTCTACAGTCCTACAGGTGCGTCTGAACCTTGATCTACTGAGTTCCAGTGTAGTTCATCTTTCCTCTTCCATGAATTGTGACAGATAAAAATGCTATTTTATACAGTATTTCTCACAGAAGCTGTGAACTCTGAAGAAGTCCAAACTGTAAGCACAAAGTTAATCATGTGCTACATTTGCTAGGAACTTGAGATTCCTATTAACACAAGTGCTATTTGTATGTTTGTATGTGAATCATTGAATCTGAAATTCTTTTTTTTTTTTTTTTTTTCAAAACTAAACACAGATGTTGCAACTTCGTGCCTCCAGTTCTAGCCACTGCTATCTATCTATTTGCTATTAAAAACTGCCATACTTAGGAACACTAGAAAGTGGTCACTTTGTTAGACCTGGAAACGGAAATCTATACCCCCTCACAACATTATTTGAACACTTGCAGTTTTCAATTGCATTTTCAGACGAGAATGAAAATGAAGAAAACTAAAACCAACAAGATTATTTAAGTATTAAAAATAGATGAGAAATGAATTCTTGAAAACACACATTGATTGGACTAAGGCATTTACTGAATCAAACATTATTTGAAGTACAATGACATTCCAAAGCAGACTAAGTACAGCTTTAACAGTGTCTGACAGCATTCTTTTAATTTGTGCCATGGTTTTCTATGAATAGGCTAATACATTTTATAATGCAAAGGTAGAACTGATGTATCTGGCTTTGACTATAGCCTTTATCCATTCAGTGGTAAAGAGAATTTCACACAGGTTTACAGTAGATAAACACAAGAGGTATCAACTCAGTCAAGCCTTCAGATTTTCTCTCAAACTGTTTTAACAACCCTAAATTCTGGTGCCCTACAACAAAATGCCTACTCCAATAGTTAATGTAATATTTGGGTTATTTTTTTCTTTAGAAACCAGTGAAAGTCTGCAACATCAATTGCTGCTCCCTGGGATAAGCTTTCAGTGAGAACTGTACCAGATCACACCTAGTCTCCCTTCAGTCCTACACAGGTGCATCAAGCTAAAGTAGAAAAGATTCTGGGCTCCCACACTGATGACAATAAACAAGCAGTAACAGTAGGCAATTTGAAATAAGGCTAATGCAGACACTCTGCTTTACTGCGATGATCCTAACATTCTGTTCAACAGATTTGTACTTGATTTCTCTCCTCCCTTAGCTTCCATAGAATTAAGTTGGACATTCCATATCCCATGCATCTCCTTCCTCTAGAGCCAAGCTCCTTTCCTGCTTTCCTCTGCAATATTTTTCTTTTCCCCAAGAAATCTTCTCATCTCATTAACTCTGATTCTCTCTAAATTCTTTCCAAAGAAATGTATAAAATTCTGTTATTGCTTATCTCTGAGTCCTAAAAAGTAACGCCAGAGAAAACACAGAACAGTAAGACCAGAAGGAACTAAAAATGTACAGTGAGCTAGGAGATTCACACAGAGGTTAGTCTGTTCTATACAGAGGGAGATCAAAGACCATCATGGATTGTGTGTCATACTGGCCACTTTTTCTGGCAACCATTTTTGAATTAATTACTGTTTAGTCCAAAGTATTAAGAGTTTAAAACTTAAAAAGAAAGAAAAAAAAAAAGAAAAAGAAAAAAAAGGACTGCTGCAATATCAGTTCATCCTCATAGAAGTGGGTATATTCATTCCAGTCATCTGTTACTGATCTCTGTCAGCATCAAACTGGTGTGACCTATTATGGCAGTTTCTACGTTGAATAAATAACAATGCAACAGCAATGGGATGCCAACAGACCTGTCCTGTTCTTGTTTGTAGCTTAGAAGCACGGGCTGGACTGGGAGAGAAGTGCTGTAGGAGATTTAAGTGAGGACCTTCCTAGGAAACTAGGAAAGGGTGAACAATCACTGTCAGTGTTGGATAGAAAAGGCAACTTTTTTGCCTTCCAGGGACTTCTGCTCTGCTAGGATGTATGGCTACACCGAGATAAATTGCTTGAGGCATATGTGTCTGTGGTAGAAAAAAAGAATACAACCTGGCAAGAAAGAAAAAGCTCTCCATAAGGGCTCATATTGTGTGCTCCAACACTCTTGGTCACTTCTGGTTTTCTGTATCAGATAAACCAACAGTATGACAGTATTGTTTATAGGATGTGGGCAGTATTTTTACTAATTGCTAACAATTAGTATTTAAACTAAAATAACACCTGCTTAATAAACGTTAATCGGAACAACGTAACAATACAGAAGAATGAAAGGCAAGCAAGCTCCTGTGATTTTCTTTCGTGCTCTGATAATTTCAAGTGTTACTTATAATGCATAGGTAGTAGTAGTCAGATTTATTTTTATTTTTTACAGCAAACTTTGAATAAATATCTCCATTACAGGAAGTTAATCTAAAGAAAAACATGCTAATGGGCACTCTATAATAAAAAATAATAATAATAAAAATCTTCCAGCAGTGGTGAATGTTCCTGTCATTTATTGTTTTTTTTAAACTCATCGAATCACTTCAGATTTAGCGAAGTGACATCTTTTGACTAATGGCCACAGATGGTCTTCCCTCTAAGAATAACATGTATCTGTACTAGCTCTGATGACACATATTAAAGGCTATATATACACCTACTTTATGTTTTTTGTCCTAGACTTTGTCCACTGTCACTGTGTCCACTGCTCTCAGCTCATAGACCCTTACTCCTCCACTGGGAGGATAGCTAGGCTAAGGGGATGCTCACTTCCACCTTGGGAAGTAAGCTGTAGCTGACTGCTGCCAGCTACAGGCACTTCCCCTCACCAGGTGAGAGTGCAGGCCTCTGGCAGCACTGAACAGCTGCTCAGGGGTATCACTTTCCAGTCAGTACACACTTCTTGTTCCAACTGTGGGAAGGACTCACCTTTAACCTCAAGCCAAAAAAAACAGCTCAAAATGTAGATCTCAGGGATTACTGTAGTTTACAGTAAGGATTTAACAGTCCAAGAGATGATTTATACCCATATCCAGACTATAAGCCAGTCTTAAAATGCCGTGAATCACACTGCCACAGAACTCATTTCCTTGTTTCCCTGATACCCTTCCTCATTTTCCTTCTCTCTCTGCTCCTAGGCAATTGAATAGCAGAAAGCAACAGCACAGGTAGTTTTCCAAATGCTGAATAAAGTAGTATTTACATTCCACAAAAAGGTTAAGAAGCAAGTTTCCCCAACATTCAAATGTTTGCAGATCCTTAAAACTGCTTTATTGTAGTTTTGAATATTGATGAGGACTGCCATCTGGCTGAAGGCAGGAGTGGCTATCATGTATATATACAGTGAATAACTAAGGTAACAATAAACAGATCCCTCCCTGATCCTGTAGGTCAAAATTTGTTGAGACCATCAAGTTATTGTGGCTAAATGAACACCTACTTGCATCAAAAAACCTAGCCTTTGCTGCACTGCACAGTCAAAGGCTGTCCACTGCTGGCATAAGATGTTCTCAGCCCCTCACACTCATTCCTGGCAGTTCCTAAGCACTGGCCAATGACTGATCAGGCTAAAATAAATATAAAATAAAAATGATAGTTGCATAAGTATCTGTAAGTTCTCTGACACCTGTAACCCATAAGGGTCCCCCAGACAGATTTTTAGGCACAATCAATCAGAAGAGGCACTGCAGAGCACGTGTGGAAAGAGTACCTTACAGGAGGCAGGGCTGCTCCTGGCCAGAAGTGGTGGAAAAATAAGATTATATAAACAGTACATAGGAGGGTAATAGGAAGAGACTGTCCTCTTTCAACTTAAACCTTTCTGGTACTTTCTCCCAGTGAGCTTCCTCCCACCCCTTTCCTTCTTTTCTGGTTATTCACAGTGCAAATTGTATCATTCAATCTGCACTATGTTTTAATGAAATCCTTAAACTTGGCTCTTGAGAATAGGGAAAAAAATGCTAACTGCTAAGAAGAAGCACACAGCAATTCCATAGCCATATAATTTTTTGGCAGAACAGGGAATATGAATTTGGCTCTCCCACAATGTTAACAAATGCCACCATACAGCCAGACTATGAATTAGTTTGAGATAGGCTTATCCCATTTCTTCTTGTTGAAGCTGTTCCACTGTGTAAGCTGAAAATTAATTGCAGCAAGAATTTGACCAGTGGTTTTGCAGGTGAGTACCAAAACACTTCTCTTTAACAGCTGTGAAACCCTTAATGTCTAACAGCTCCATTTTTGCAAAAAGGCTTAAGTGAATCAGAATTTCTGATAGTCAGTTAAACCACAATCCCTGATCAGCTCTGATACAGGACTTATTTTTCTACAGGAATCTGAAATATCCAGTACTTTTTTTTTTTTAATACCTAATGCAATTTTTAAATCTGACTAAATGAGACAGAAACTAGATACATGACTGATTTCGTAGAGTTTACAGACTATGTTTCAGTGAGGTCTCATAGAAATCTATTTAAATAAGCTAATTATTTTGTACTAAATAAACGAAAAACATATGGGATTCTGAGGAGGAATTGTAAGAGATTATTATTTTTAATGGCAAATTGCACCTATTATTTAGTAAAGCAAGAAATTTAACACATGGTTTAGGGAACCAACCTGCATGCATGGAGAAGTTAATAATGGTTCAAAACTTGTCCTCTACTGAAGAGTTTTGGGATGTTTTCAGTAGAAAAAACTATGTGAATGTGGAGAATGTACACACTGAAAAACAGTGCTGTTAGGGTCAAAACAGGTGGCCTTTATTTTCCCTCTACACAGATTGTAACCTCCAATTAGCTCTCTGGATGCCTAGACATGTTTATTACATCTAAACATCTGATTTTATTTAAAACATTATTATATTAAATTATATCATGTTAACAATAATTATAATATATTAAATATAATTATACGTTTATTAGATCTACACATCTCCGGATATTTAGAGATGTTAATTAGAGTTGAACAAATACCCTGGACACATAAGTATTTACAGCTAAGACCAAAACATGCTGGATGAGAAAGCAACAGTGATAAAACACTTAGTCTATGCCTTTCTGAAAGACCAAATAAAGATAAAAAGATGGAAAAACGAAACAAAACAAAACCATAAAGCCCTCTAGAGAAGAGAGCAGACAGCATGAAAAGACTCATACCAGGCATTCATTCTCTCCTTTTAAGACATTTGGCTAAAAATCCCCTGACATTCTCAACTTACTAAGATCTAATAGGCTTTGCAGAGGAGCACTTGTCATCTTCAGCACAGAGCATGCATTAACTCTTTACAGAAGGGTATATACACTTTTACCTTTTTGAAAGGATTTTTATCATTTTCCATGTAACAACATGGCTCTTCTGCACAGAAACACATCAATACCATAACATGTGAAAACCACATTCCAGTGCTGAAAGAGTATTGGAATAGGACTAGGCAATTATGGAAGCCAACTGAGTAATTTTTTTGCTAGCAACGGTGCCAACACCATAGCAATCTCTGGTTTTCTTCCTGTTTGTCACTGAAGGGATACAGAGGACATACGGATAATTCCTTTTGTCTAGACATTACCTGGCTGATCTCAGTTAGAGACACTGGAGACATCTCTGTGCTACCCTGCCATCACATTTGCAAACATTAAGGAAACGTGTACTCTGTTTCGTACTATTTAGTTTGCAATTAATTATAATATGGTTCAGTCTCTTCAGTCTCATCCCCCCCGCTGTGTCTCCCAAATTCCTTAGTCTGTTGATCTTGCTCACACTTGTCTCTCTTTTAAGTTCTTTCTGGCTTTTCTCTCTGATGAGAAAAAATATTTATGACATCTATATAAGCTTTTATGGGTAAATCTGCCTATTTAATCTTACCAGGTTTGCAGGGCTCCATAAAGTATATCAGCTGTGGTAATGTTCTTCAGAGGTAAAAAAGCATTTGGAAATTGAAACATCTGAAAGTATGTCTTACATTGCAATTAAACATTTTCTGAACTTATAAGCTAGGAGTCTGCAATCACAACTAACACAATAAATGTCTACATACCAGAAACTAAGTGACTGGCCCACCAATCAGCAAATGACAGCTCAAACCATGCCTTGTTGCATTCTGATAGCAAAGTAATGTCCCCCATAAACCTGAGACTGTAAGACTGCAGTAGCACAATGCAATGATTTACAAAAAATATAAGAAGAATATATAGACTAAGAAGTTGTGATAAACAGCAACTTTTTAATTATGAATGCTTGCTACTGATATTGACAGTTCAGAGTTATTTAGCTGCATACACAAAAAGCCCATATAGTCTATGATTCTCCAACTACAGTTTATTAAGTTCAACATGGAAGTCCAAGCATGAGCACATGTATGTATGTCTATGCATACACGTGCCCCAAAACTGACGTCCTCTCAAAATTTAGAAAGATTTTGAACTCTGCCAATTATATGCAATGTTTAAAAAAATCTTCTGGAAGGTAGATTACATGTACATTTTTGTTACATCATCTTACAGAATATGAACAAGTACTGTATGGTAACTTAATCCATATGATAAGTTTCCTTTCCTGCCAACCTTAACTCACACAACAGCTTCAATGTTTAACCTTTCACAGCACCTTCCAACAATCCCAAGTACTCTAAGATCTGAGATGCTGAATCTTAGAACTATTCTTTTCACCAAATTGCTGAACTTCATATCTCACTAGACAGTCTTTACACACAAGCTATCAGTATCAGCCAGAAACTCTGATGCATATTAAATATTCACGGACACAAACTAAACTGAACATAGTAACAAAACAAGTTATGTAAGGATTATATTCTGTTTGAATATTCATAAAATAGGTCAATAAAAATTCCCTCTACTTTCATTGTTATATTTCTTTGCTGCAGTATTCTCTTTTTTTTTTTTTTTTCCTGCATTTTCCATGCTATGAAAGTCAGCCAGTCTTAAATCTACTTGCTGCAAAGACAATGTGGGTCCAGCAAACAGTCAGTTTCCGGAATGAGTTTTAACTTCTTGCCTAAAGAAATTCATAATTAAAGAGCAATAATTTTTAGTTTCCATTTAGGACAGGAAACAAAATGAAAAAAAAAAACATCATAGCTGCTTACATGAATTTTGGAGGAAGAACGGCAAAAGCTGAGGGCAAGACATAAGGGAACCTAAGTTGGTATGGAAGTAGAAAGACTGCAGGTCTGAGTATGCAGAAAAGCAGAAGAAAATTGTAATCAGGAAGTAAAACAGACAAAGATTATATACATAGTGTTTAAAGACTGGGTATGCTCCAAACTCAAACCACAGGACAGACTGGTGTGTAAACACAGTATGTGGTTATCATTTCTTGAAAACCAATGTTTACATCTGACACAGCATAAACCCTGAAAAAGATGAAAGCCTGCTAACAGAACACCTTCAGACTGATTTTCATAACGAGATTTCAGAGAGGAGCTACAAACAAAAACGTACTACTTTTCAAAATCCATATGAAACAAAGTTCTACAAGATCCTTAGCATGCTGGGTTTTGACCATTCTATCTCAAAAAAAGTAAATATTTTAGTGCTTACACCTTTTTACCAGAATTACGCCACATAAAATTGTTTCAGAAAATCATTTCCATGTGACTGAGGTGATGAAATCCCTCAACGGAAACAATGAACATATAAACATGGAAAACACAATTAGTAAACAATCTGCAAGATGAAGTTTGTCCTTATTAAGTATTTGCCAAATAATTCAGAAGAGAGAAGAAAACTGTAAAATGCAGTCTGTTGTAAAATGGTTTGCAAACAAAATGAAGTGTGAAACCAGTGTGGCAAATGTTTTGTGATGAACTGTTTTGCCTGCAGAATACATTTTGTGAAACCATCTTCTCCCTTTACTCTATTAGAAAGTTATTTCAGAACAGTCTTTAAAGTAGTAATTTTGTTCTTTCTGCTTCTCAGAACTTGCTTTGTAAACACCTTGATTCCTATGCTTCTTATTGAGCACCTTTGTCCTTCATCAATGGCATATCTACCCTTCTGATTTGGTGAAGCACTTCCCATAGAAGAAAGAAAGCAAACATATGACTTTCTTCATTGAAATCCACTAAATAAGTTTTTTTATGAACTAAGCATTTGTGCAAACATTACCTTAAATAAAAACTGACATAATCCTGTATCCATGTTATCATGAATTGTGATCTAAAGGCTCCTCATTACAGAAACAACCTTCAAGTCCACCAACTCTCAACTGTAAAGACATTTTATGAAAACATGTAAACAGAAAAAACTTTATTACACAAGTTAATGTGTGTAATGTCTTTGCTTGTTCAGATATTTTATATTTGGAAGGAGAGATTAGGTCTCTTGTTTTTTATTTAACAGTACTTAATATGGCTTCCTCAAAAGTATCCCCTTGAAATTTTGCACAGTTATCCTCAGATGGTCATGTATCTATTTTGCTGTCAATGCTGGATTTGCTACATTTTGTGGGAATCAATACATACTTTCCTTCCAGAATCACAGGATACTTACTTCTGAGAGAAATAAGCTTATTTTAATGTGGATAAAGCACAGATGCTTGTGAAGACTTTCTGTGAGAAGGCAGTCTTTCTACACAGCGATGGAATCATCTACTGTACTGCAGTGCAGTTTCCTGAACTGACATCTTGTGAAGTCTGTTCTCACAAATAATGAGACACGATTATGCAGCTTCACATTTGTTAACATCATACAATTGCATTTCATACACTGAATTTTCATCCTTAAATTCAATACCCAAGTGTTCGATAACAAATCAAAATTAGGAGTCTCACAATGATGCAGGCTTTTTTATTAAGCTAGTACAAATTGTAACAAAACATAAAACAGTTCATTCAATTGGCCACACTAATAGCAAAACCACATATTCCTTATTATTAAAACAGGTTCTAGCATGTTGGCAGAATCCCTGATGTTTTTAGCCCTATTCCTCTAACATACCACAGTTTCAGTGGCTTTCTCAATCCTTTACGTTTGTTACATGCTGCTGAAAAGAAGATTCTTGGACCTTGTTGTGTGGACATCTATGCAAAAAGTTTCTTTGATATTCAATAATCTTACTTATTACTCAAATGAGATCATTAAAACAGAACAGGTTACGAATGTATATAGAAAACAGGGCCTTATGCTCTTAAGATGCATACCTAAACACATCTACTATCTGTTAAGAACTTAGAGGTGTACTGCATTACAAAAAAAAAAAATGAATAAATGTGAAATATTGAATATAACAAAATAATTTACTGCCTTTTTTTTTTTTTTTTTTAACTGGACTAAGAAGAGTCAGTTAATTAGCCTTTGTGGTGAATACACAGGGCAAAGCCCTGTCATGACAAATTTCCCTGATCATTCCATGATTCACAGATATAGCATCCAAGCTTCATTAGAAAGTCAAGTCACCCTAACGTGTTCATCTGTTAACCTCAAATATTTATACGACCCAGTATATAAGTGGACTCAAGAAGTCATGATGAGTATTTTAGATGACTTGCAAAGTTACGTTTGGAAAAACAGTAACTATTACAACACAAAAATGATAAGGGTAATAAGCAGGAAGGAACCCTATTAACTAGGACTTTTCTTAATTTCCATGTAGGTTTAGCAGCTCTTTGCCATTATTAAACAGTCAAAACAACATCTGTCAAAACTCTCCTGTAATGGACACTCTACCCTCAAGTGACTCCATTTGAAGGGTTCTGTAACCACTCATGATAAAGTTTTAATCTATGTCTATCTTGAATCTTTATTCCTGAGAGTAAAGATCATGCTTCTTATCCTGTGCACTACAGAAATGTGGGAACAGGTAGTTCCTTTTCAGCTAGTCTTTTTAAACACTTGAAGACCCAGTCCTCCTCCTCCTCCTTCCTCCACCTTCATAAGGTCTCGCTTCTTTAGGCTAAAGAAACTCTGTTAACTATGCTTGCTTGCACTTCCTAGAATTCTTCAAAGAGAACCATTCTTACGCTGTCTGGACTTTCTCCAACTGGTTTGCAACCATTCTGATTTTTCCTTCAAACTGGGAATATGTCTCAATCTACGCAGAAGAAATTGGAAGTTTTAAAAATTACTGTATGTATTTTACATGTCTTTAAATGCTACCGCTGTTTATATAATGCAGTTAATGCAGTACTGCATTTACCTTTTTTTAAACAGCACAGTATTTTTTGACTCCTCTTCAGTTTGAGAGCCTCAACTATCAGATTCTCTCAAAAAAAAACTACTTAATCTTACCCATACCTTTCTTTGTTTACTTACTTAACAAATTCCAACTGTAATGTACACTGCTCCTGACCGCACTGATTTTTAGACCATTTCTTCCATTTGTCACGACTTGTTTTTGAATTACAAACCTGTGCTTCAAACTGTCCTCCTGTTCCTACCAGCTGCATGCTATTGTCAAATATAATAAGCATATTTTCTACTCTATTATTTGAACAACTAATTAAAACACAAAGCTATACAAATATCTGGACACAAAAACAGCATTTGCTGGGTAAACATTACTAGCTTACATAGGACTATATAAAAAGGAAAAATTAAAGTCCATTTAACTGACCTATCTTTATCTAAAGAGCAGTTTCTTTCACTCAGTTGTGCAAAACTTAATTTCACACAACCAACAACATAAATACGACCAACCAAACAAGAAAAAAACAAGATACTACCTTCTGAGAGACCTGTATTACCTTTTAAAGCTTGGTAACCACTTGATTTTCTATAGGACTGAAAAACAGTAAGCTTTACTAACATTTTGAAATGTATCAAAACAAAGCCTCCATGCTCCAAACACTTACATGTGTGTAAATTTGAGAAGTAAACAAGCTCATCATTTTTAACAGTATTACCAACATACCTGAAGTAAAGCACATGACATTATTTGAAAGCTTAAGTAACTTGGATGGATGATTCATGATCACGGTTGTTAAACCTGCCTAAATTTGGGCTGCTGCCTATTCTCAGCTTCCCACTTTAATTGTACTCTAGGGGGTTGTTTGGTTGAATTTTCTGTGGCACATGTTGATTTAAAGACAAATCAGTCCCCTGAACTGTCTAATTGCAAAACTGCAAAAGTATCAGCACAGGAGAGGCAGCAGAAAGGCTAGGACAGACCTGCTTGGCAGCAGCCCAACTATATATTGAGTTCCAGTGATCACTGAACTGATAGCACACTGATAGAAAGTCACCCTATTTGACTTCAGTTCAGCAGTTTTTTTTCCTAAAATATCTGTAATAAGGTACTGTTAAATATTCTTTAAAATAAAGTGCCATGTCATAGAAAAAAATTTTTCATTACGTTCCAAGTTATTAATGAATTGTCTAATCTGATCGCATTATCAAGTGATTTACATTGCACTACCTAATCTAAAAATGGCACCGGAGAGTACAGAAGTTAAAATATGAGTACCACATTCTCAAGACAGGTGATAAAGATGAGAAGTACCTTATATTAGAAAAATAAAATTAATACAAACACAAATAAAGTTTACTCAAGTCAAACACAGCCTGAACTATGATACAGCATATTGTTTGAGTCATGGCTGAGAATTCAAGTATTCTACTTTTGCTTGTTAACAGAATATTTGGAATGGTTTAAAACCTCTCACTATTAATAAATACTCTCCTAAATATCAATCTAAGAAGTGGGTTCACAATATTAAGAAAATAAAGAAAGAGGCACAAGTGTTAAAGGTTGAAAACCTAAGTGACATAACTATTACTCTTACTGTAACTCAGTCCTCAACCTTTCTGCCCAGAGTTTCAGTGCGATCTCTGAGATCAGCCTAGTTATATGATATATATCAGTTATATGTATATTAAAGTTATATATATATATGTATATTATACATATATCAGTTATATGCATATTAAAGTTATCAAATTCCTCAGGTATACATTCTGTCCACTTTGTGACAATTTAAAATGAAATGAATTTAAATACAATTGTACTCTCATAAAAGTACAAATATCTTTTCTCTTACCCATAACTTGTTTTTCTAATAAAACAGACCTTGGAGTTCTCGCCTCATTCCTCCTGTCTAAGCAACTGTCTAGCTTTCCAACAAAGAGGATAGAAGGGCTGAGAGGCAGTCTTCTCAGTGCTTTATTAAATGTCCTTCTGATCTGTGTAACACTTCACATGCTCTAACAGAACTCAATCCTGCCAGTGCTTAAACTCATGAGGATTGGATTACCCACCACAATGCAGCCTTGAAGCAGAGTGTTGCAGTTGTGCATACTCAGAAAATAATTAGCTTTTGTTACTGCTTTTTAATCAGACTCATTACTTCCCATTTCAAATACAAAAGCTGTAAAGATAACTTGCCCAGCCTCTGGACAGTTCTGGGACCAGCTTCACTGCTGTCCTCATCAGGTGCAGGCCCGAACAGTTGAACAGTTTGTGTGATAAGAATGAAAAAACAGCAACCACCTCAGCACTGATCTTTGATAAATTCCACATAGTGTCCAGACTAAAGGGAAAACCTTCAACAGCTCTGTAAGAGGGGCAGAGAGAAACAATACAAACACAAACGTAGCAAACCTAAGTTAATGTATGGACCTAGCAAAATTAATCAGGAAAGAGGAGGTCTGGGACCAGCTATTAAACTCAATTCAGGCTACAGCTTGGTGTTAGGGTAGACACTGCATAACCCACAATTCCTCACAAAACACTGTGCCCCACAGAAGGTGGGCAAAAAAGTATAGGGGTGGGGAGGGAAATAGATAAAAAGGAGACGCAGATAAAGAGAAATTCCTGACTCCTACTACAGTGCTGAACAGGAACTCTGCTTGCTTTCAGATACAGAACATCGCTGTTTTTCTTGCTAATAGCCTGTTTCTTGTACAGTGTCTGATTTACCAGCTTCTGAATCTGTGCAAAAAGGGTCTTAATTTTAATATACATTACAGCAAAGGGGCACTCTGCTTGCACATGCCTGCCATTACATTCATATAATGTGGAACAAAACGTTTTGCTTAGTTAGAGGCATTTAGGCCTGTATTCCTCTCAGATGTTAGTGACATCCAAGCTTCTTTACTATGTCCTTTCCATTCCCTCTTTCATACCTCTGCACCTCTTCTCCCTTATTTTTCTTATCCTCACCCCTTGAAGTGTAGTTTCCTCTTGAATTAGTAGTCTTCTACACTAGCAGCTGCCCTGTCCTTTCTTCTTTCCTCTCCTTTATTTTTTCGTATCACCACCTTCTCGTTCCAAACCCTATTTTTTTTCTTTTTTACAATTTCTAAAAAGTGTTTTCACTGAATAACACATACAGCATACATATCATACATTTATATGTAGAGATTCTTTTACTGATTTTACTAAATTCCATAACTGTATTTTAAAATCAAGACTGTAATGGTTAAAAACTGATACCTCACTGGCCTCTAGCAAGTGGAAGAAAAGAAAGATACAGTTCTTTGTCCAGTGACAATGTTACCTGTTTCCTAGGTGTGTTCAAACCACTATATAAAATGTGTGCATCCATCCACAACCAATGCTGACTCAAAACTTAGTCCAACTACCAAGTGAAAAGGTAAGAACATCACTTTTGATTTAGATCTAGTAGACCCATTAAATGACTTTGAAACTGATGACAGTGAGTTGTTTATAATGGGACACTGAACCAAGTCATTTAAAAAATAGCTTACCAAAGCATATCACAGTGCTGTCTTCTCTTCCACCTTACCCGACAAGGATATACAGATTGTCAGAACAGAGGAACAAAAGGCAATGATGGGGAAAAAAAAAAAAAAAAAGTATATTCCATATGAAAATGCTTCATTAAGTCACGAAAAGGCATAAACCTCTGAACAAGTATGATTCTTAAACCCCAAATAGATGGAACACCCTTTCAAAGGTATATAACACTCATGTTTTTTCCTTCAAAATGGATTTAAGAAAGGGAAATTAGGTCTTTATAGTAGAAATTCTTACTGCAGTCAAGAGACACTGTTTTATCCATGTACATGCAGACTAGTTAACCTAGTTTCTAAAGCTTCAAGTTCTCATACTACACAAAACTCAAGTTCACTTGAAATTTAATATATAGAACTTCATCTCATGCCTTTTCAGAACACTGACCACACTATTAATATGGAAAAGTAGAAGACCTATAGACAGAATTCAAAACAAGAAAATCCCTTAATCATGTTGTGTGCATGGGAAATAAAGTCAAAAAGCTGAACACATGATACTTGATCAACCTCCTTAACTACTTTTTCTAACCTTATAAATGACTGAAGCTCCCTACTGAGCCTTCTTAAACCTGTCACAGTACCAGCATGCTCTGTTTCATCAGTGGCCTCCAGAAACAAAATGCTATAGTAATACTATATAAAAAATAACATGACCAAACATTAAAAATAATAATTGTGTGAAAATAAGTAAGTTGAAAAGATACATCCTAAATCTACTTTGCCTCAGTCTTCACTGAGGAGTGCTCTAGACATGCTGCCCAAGTCACAGAAGGCAAAGGAAGGGACTGGAAGAATGAGAAACTGCTCAGTGTAGAAGAAGATCAGGTTTGAAACCATCCCCAGGGAACCTGAAGATGCACAAGTCCGTGGGACCTGACGAGATGCCCCCACTGGTCCTGAGGGACAGGTAGATAAAGTTGCTCAGCCACTGTCCATCATATTTGAGAAGACACGTAAGTCAGGGAGTGTAGTGATAGGACAAGGAGCAGTTGTTTTAAACTAAAAGAGGGGAGATTTAGATTAGATAATAAGGAATAAATTCTTTACTCAGGAGGTGGTGAGGAACAGGCTGCCCAGAGAAGCTGTGGATGCCCCATCTCTGGGGGTTTTCAAGGCCAGGCTGGATGGGGCTTTGAGCAACCTGGGCTGGTGGGAGGTGTCCCTGCCCAGGGCACAGGGTTGGAACTAGATGTACCCTAAGGTCCTTTCCAACCCAAACTGTTCTGTGCTTCTGTGATTTGCTGTGTTGATTTTTTTCCAAACTAATTACTTAAAACAGTTGAGATAACCTAGTCCAGTATGACTGCTTAAAAATTATATGCTTCCCGTTGGAAATAGCACTATATCGGTAAAGCCCTACATTTATTTCAAAATAATATATATATATATTGTTTGTATGGCTTGAGCAAGCATGGTTCGAATGCAAACTTAGATTGCTTAAAGAAATGAGATCTGACAAGAATGGCTTTTTTTTTTTTTTTTTTTGCTTTTAAAATACTTTGAAAACTCATTCACCATGTAAATGTCTTTTAAGAGACAACTAAAGCTGACTAAGATGTCCAAGAACGTTCTACTTGAATGCATGTTAGTGCACCTGAAAGGGTTTTAAAAGGGCTGACTGATGGGAAGCTTAAATAATGACATCTGCTTATGCAGATTCCTAGAAGAAATTAATGGACAGCAGAAAAGTTTTACTTCCCAGTGTTTTACAAAAGTGATCAAGTAAAACAAAATGCACCATATCAGGGAAAACTTCAAAGTAGTCTGAATTTTCTGAAATCTGGCTAGATGATAACATTTGTCAAGAAAAAAGAGGAACCCTTACAGAGCACTGTCTATATCAAGGGCATGTGCAAGAGCATGTATGCTCAAGTGCAGTGCAAGAGCTCAGGGACAGCACCAGAGACAGTTAGGTAGGACAAATGACCAAGATATCTGTGAGGAAAGACTGGGTGCACAATTGTGTTTGGGTGGCCCTGTTTTGGCATTCTATCTGAGGGCTGACCCTCAAAAGAAAAGTTGACATTTTCAGCTAGCATCATAGCAAGGAAAGAAAGGTGAATGTAGCTCAAATAAAAGAGGGATAAATAAGGTGAAGTGTTTCGTAAATTAGTATTAATCCAGGAAATTAACAAAATATACACAACCATAAAAATATGAGAACTACAGATATGTTATTCTGAGGGCAGCTGAGCATCCTCAAATCTTAACAAGAATCAGTGAACAGTGAAAAGGTAATAATAACTTATATGAAAAAGGGAAGACGTTTTCCAGAAAATTAAACTTCTAATGAACAAAGCAATTTAAAAATCTGCATAATTATCTCCTTTCACCATACAAGTCCACTCCCAAACAAAAATATAAAATCACAGAATATCCTGAGTTGGTAGGGATCCACAAGAATCAAAGTCCAACTCCAGTCCAACCCAGTATCACCCCAAAATCAAATCCTACATCTGAGAGCACTGTCCAAATTCTTCTTCGACTCTGACAAGACACAGTAGTACCATGATCACTTTAATACCTCACCTTTAGGCGAGCCTATTATTATATGTAAAGCCCACCAATTTGAGTAGCTACACTTGTTATTAAGCTATGCAAAGTCAGAAATATACTTTCTTGTTTAAGGTACCTTACTAGGTTTTCAAATGCACCTGATTACAACTTTAGGTGGATAATTACACTTTAAAAATGAAATAGATTAATAATAGGACAGTGCTCTCTGCCCTACTTCCTTCATGTCACTAGTTCAGCTTCTGCTAATGGGAACCTGTCCTTGGTTTGTTAAAAGGCAGAGATGTTTTATTTTGAGAGCTATACATATATATGTAACTAAAATTATATTCATTTAATTTATAATATAAATCAAGTGTATGACGTGGATTTTAATACAATTATAAATTATTGTATTTCTAATAAAATTAATTTGTAGTATACTTTTATATAAAAATATAATTAAAGGTTATTTTTATATTAATTACTCTGTCACCTAGTGAATGTCACAGAAAACTGAAGATACACTTCTGAGTATTGCTTAAGCTCGCGCTGTATTTAAACATGCTTTTTTTAGACCCCATATGTCTTTTGTTAACATCTTTATGTTTTTTTCTCCTAATGTGCCATGTTGTAGGGGAGAGGCAACAGGAACAGCCCTCTGGCAACGGTCAATAAAAAACACCAAGACTGCTGAGGTACCAAGTGACAGGCCCATCTTCCATTCCTTCCCGTGATCAACAAATCTCATGACATACTAAGGATTACCATACCTCTAACTATTTTCAGAAAGAATTCCATAGAGTCCATACACACCCATGCTGTAGATTTCAATTTGCATGCATTTCTTTGAGATCCATGAGTTCTGTTTTTTTTTTTTTTTTTTTCTCCATTAACAGTTTGTATCCAGCATTTGCATTTCAGTATACGTCTATAGCATTTACCAGTGACTTCCAAATTAACTGACAATCCCTAAGTAACAATTACTCAGTTTAAGAACTCAGAAATAATTTGAAAAAAATACTTTGCTATTGCCACTTATAGAAATAAGAAAGCATAAAGTAGTAAAACAGCCTTATCATGAAGTCATCTTGCTGGGAATTATTGAGCCCATGTGTTTGAAATCTATATTCCATCAGAACAGTGAAATTCTGGCACAACCACCTGGCAATTTGGCATTCACCTGCATACTCATGAATCTTTAAACTGAGCCTCTGAAACATCCTCCATTAGAAACGCCCGTCCCTTGGAGCCATTTATGGATTCAGAGAAAATGAGTTATAATTATGAGTAACAGAGTGAAGACAGAGTGGAAGAACATAGTAAGTTAAAACACAAGAATGAGTTCTAAAGAACAGAAGACTAGACTAATATTGTAGCTAGAAACTCAAGAAATGAAATGCTCAATAGGACAAAACTTGTAAGCCTGCCAACAAAAAAAAAGAAAACAATACTAGCATCAATTAACAGAGTCATTCCAACGACTGTTAACATTGATTCTATGAAAATACTGCTTCATAATAAGAGACCCTTCTGGACACTAAGCTAATCTATGAGCAAAATTAAACTGTTGTGTGAGCCTTGGCCAGGTCATGCTTGAACCTTGTTAGTCACTGACCTCAATGACCAACATCAATGCAGCCCTGGAATTTAAGAATGATCCTAACAAAACAGATATACTCAGGCTAATGTAGCACATGGCTCACTCTTAAGAACTCTTTAATTCCATTCAATTACCTCTTATTTGTTGTTCTTAAGAAATATTTTCCATTCCAGTTATATTTCTTACAGTTTAGCACTCTCTTTCCAGTAGAAAAAATCCCTTTTATTACATAAAAATATCAGAGCAGAGTAGAAAGAGGAAGTAACTTGACCAAGTAGAAATCACACAGCATTTTAGCGTTGTCTGTCTCAATCTCTCATTATCACTATTTCTGTAGGATTTCTGTAGGATTTCTGTAGGATTTCTGTAACATACTACATTTAACTAGAGGCCTTGTCAGATCATAAACATGTTATTAAATTAGAAGAATTCTCTCCCTTTTGCCGTTTTGACCTGTATCTTATACTACTGAATTCAGATTATATTGAGTCAAGATTGAGGTAAGTTAAAATTTCAATTTTGAATTAAAAAAAGACTTCCAGTTACTGATTCACAGTACAAAATGTGTTATGTTCCAACCACCCCTCTTCTAGAATTCAAATTATTTTTTTCTCTAGGTTTTGTTTCCACATCAAATGCCATCCCATCTCCATTCTAATAATGCTCCGGTTTGTGGATTCTCTTGCCCTTTCTGTATGCTAATATCCCCCCCCCATGCATTTATTTCGTCACTGTACATTGAGTGATCCTGCAAACATCACACGATTTGCGAAGTCATCCATTTCTAATCCCTTTTCCTGTTCCTTCATTTCTCCAAGCCTGTATCCACTCGCTAATATTCTTGTTCTTTGTTATTATAGAATGATGTCATTCTACATTAACCTTCCTATGAACTGAGAAAGTATTCTGCATCTTCCTCATGAAAAATTTTGATAACCTTAATATGTAAAAATATTATACTTAAGCAATGATACCTGAATGTTTTCATAAACACCTATTTATATGGTTTTTACACTGCAATCACAGGTTCACAACTACCCTGTGTTCATTTCATTTTCTACAGCCAGATGAAGTTGTTTCCTATGTGCTTACTTAATGAATTTACCTGTTAATTAGAATACCTTGCCAGTGGTGATCAATAAAAAATTTCGGTATTTACAGAGTAAACATTATGATGAACAGCCAGAGACTAAAAGGACAGAGGGAAGGAATTAACTGCAAGATTTTATTAGCTTAATTGACTATGGTTTCATAATCCTCACAGAACACAAATGTTTCCAGTACCTGGTATTTTACTTTTTCCTCCCTGGTAGCTGTCTCAGCCTCATGGGAGCTGATGACATAAGCCACAGGAGAAATAGCACACCTCTGACTGTGACAGAAAACTGCAGGATCTTATACCACAAATAAATGTAATACCTACAGAAGTTCTGAACTGAGAATTTTCTGCAAAGGGTAGGGCTGAAGGCACAGGGGATCTAACAAACAGACCTGATTATATCTGTTTTCCTCCTTACAGAAGGGGAAGCTGCAGAAACAGAAACACCAAAGAATTTGGAGGAAAGTAATTATATGATGAAATTATTTTTTTTCTTCTGGGAAACAATATGCTAATCCATCGACTAAAAATTATTCTGTTTTAACCAGTCGAATTAGTACATGCGGAGGTTTCCTCTTCTAAGCAGTTCATGGGGACAGTTAGATCATTGTTACTCACAATAAGGGAAACCAGTACTCCAAGTTATCCACCATACTCCTGAATCATGTATTTATGCTCAATTAGCAATCTGCAAGGCTTCAAGTCAAGCAATTTCATCATGTATGAATTTCCCAAATTTCCATATCTATTCTGATTGCTATTACCTGTAAATACCATGTTCTAAACTGTATCCACTTTTACCCAGTTGCTTATATGGTATTCCATATGAAGAAAAAAAAAAAAAAAAAAAAAGACCTGCATAACTAACCATCAACTAGCAAAACTGGATTAAAACATGAAAAAAAATGAGCAACTTTGGGAAAGGCAGGAAGAAAAATTCACTTCCAGACCTCCTCCCCGTTCTCAGCTTTAATGTGAATCTGAACTTTGAGAATGAGCTGCCACATCCAGACATGAAAATTGTGAATCCAGAAGAGTAACTTAATTGTTCACTCTCTCAATACACAAGGTTACTTTGCCTTTGTTGTTTTTGCTGGCTTGTTTTTGGACAAAATTCTTCACAGCAAAAACCCCTTAGACTGAATATCACATTCAGTTACTGAACATTACAAAAACCACATTTTTTCTTCTGTTTTCTTCTCAATGCCCTGAAATTCATTCCATATGGAGTGCAATATATAAATTTTTGATTATTGTAATAATCAAGTTCACTAGTCATTTTTAGTATATTTTTAATACATTTCAATCACCATTCTATCAATCATTTAAGACTGAAACAACTAAATTAGCAGTTCTACCATCACATGCTTCTGACAATTTCTGTGGCTGAGGCTCACGAAGTTGTAAAATTTGAATCATTATTACAATAGCTACTGTATTCTACCTCAAATATTATACCTACACCTGCTGTGTATTATCCCTTTCTAACTTTATGTGAGCTGCTAAGGCACATGCAGTATTAACGACACCAAATGACTAATTGGTTGTTTCTTTGGCAATTGTTGCGTCATTTATGGTACCTGCCAAAACAACCATGTTTGATTTCATAAAAGTAGTGCCTTTAAGCTTTCTGAATTTGAACACTAAATGAAACAAACATTTTTGAAAATTCAATGCCCCATCAGAAATAAGGAACAATTAAAAAAGATACAATAGAAAGGTTTAAAGTAGACTGTTCTCAGTAAATGAATAGAACAGACATTAACAGCAAACACTATTGTAGTTATTTCCAAGCCATCATTGTATGACTTAGTTAAATTTGAAGAGATAGCCATTAAAATCTGAGAGTATGAGGTTCTATTAAAACCAACTGACTCCAGTAGTAATTGTTAGGGACTACGTAGATACCAAGAAGGTAGCTGTTTCTGTTTGCTACCGTTACATCCCAGTTTGGAAGTATCATTTGCCAACCAGTAAAAGAAATAAGCTTTTCCCCTTCTACTTCATGATTTTGAAAGCTATGATTCTTTAGATCTTCTGAAGTTTTTCCTTTAGCACTTAAATTTCCCCAACTCAGATAATCTTTAATTTCAGAAACTGAAATGCAATTTAAGTATCATTAATAGTGTTTTCAAATTAACATAATTCCTTTTCAATCCTAAGTAATCAGACAGTCATTTCCTCCTAAGTAATCCGTAATGGTTTCTGAAGTGTTCTTCTGTTAGCCTGAAATCTGAATTAAGGTTGTATTTTTTTTCATTGCAACTAATTAGACAGGACTTTTAGAGCTCTGTTCCCCATTGCTAAAATCTCTCAAAAACCATTGTATTAAAACGAAAACAGTTCCATGCTGATTTACAAGTTAACTTCTTAAAACTTGGATTTTGCTTACTAAATCCTTAACCAGGCAATGCAGTACCAAACAAGTATCAAATACCAAGCACTGAAAATTTTCAGCTAAGTTCATAACCAATGTACTGTGTCTCATCCATATTTAGTCACAATATTGATCATATCACTGCACAAGAACTGTATCAATATCCACTTTGGAAATTGCCTTAACTTCTTGCATTTTTAACTCCTTTCACAGTACTTTAGTTGTAGAGCACCTCTAATTTCCTCAATTTTACTCCTGGAGACATTCTATTCAGTATTCACCACAACACTACGAAATTTGTGAAGTTTCAGCAAAAGCTTTTCTTTCCAGGCTCTTGTATTACTGCTTCCCAATAACATCTTTTTAACAGTCTAGCTCCCTAAACTTGTCAGCCTCTTCTGTATTGTAGCTGAAGAGTCACAATAAGAGTATTACCTTCTCTACTAGTATATAAAATCATGTAGTATTCTTCCAAGATCTAGTAGAGAAATATAAATGACAAACACCACTGTTTAGCTTGAGGGTGTATTCTGGACTGCATAAAGCTCAAGTGCATAAAAGTTGAGACATGCATCTCTGTGGGCTCAATTTCTAACGACACCATTGCACAATATGGCCATTCCACAAGTAGCTAAGGTGGTGCTTTGGGGATCTCCTTGAAATGCACAATTCATGGTGTCTTGAGTGAGACTACGACAATCTAATTTATATAACAGAATCACAGAATGGCTAGGGTTCGAAGGGACCTCTGAAGACCATCTAGTCCAAACCCACTGCCAAAGCTTCTAATGGTTTCATACGGAAAGACCTGACAGTAGATAATGAAAAATCCTCACTCGGTTTCTAGTCTTCATGGTTTTATGCCTTCTCCTTGAATTCATTATTTCAAACACACTCAGTGACTGACTATAAATTTTATGAATTGGCTCCTGGACTGTACCCTTTTCACTGCATTTACATATACTCTGATCGTAGCAGGTCCTCTCTTCTTTTAGTTCACATTTTTAAGAGTTTTACAACAGGGACCACCAAAGCACTTCATGTCATCATTTTACGTATCTCTGAAGATGTGATGACAGTATTTCAAAACATATTAAAACTCCATTTTCCGTAAGACACAATGCCAGTTACTCATAAATCCTGCCAATATCACCACATGGATGAGAACTCCAGAACGACAGTGCAGAAAGCAAAATAATACATTTATAACTCAAACACAGGAGATAAGGTAAAAAAAGAAAGAAAAGCAAATATGCTATGATCCATCAGAATTTGCTGTAGTGATTACCAGGAAATTAAACAAATACTAGAGTAATTAAAAGCCATGGTTTCTCTTTCACAAAGCACACTATCTTACATATTAAAAATAAATGGCAATGTTCTAAATTTAAAAGTCCAATTTATTTAAAGTGACAGAGACAATAAACTAATTACACAAAGAAATTTCCACCAAACCATCGGGAAGCTTCATCCGTTTTTAAAACTGTATCTGGGTTAAAGGGGAAATAGAAACACTGAGGCATGGAAGACAATTCTGAAAAGGATTTAGGTACCTAAATTAGGTATCTAAACTCTTTCTGTGCATTTACAATTTTCTGACAAACATAAGTCAGAAATGGAGGGAGAGAGAGCATGAGTGCATACGTACCAGACAGACCCACCCTGTAGTATGGAAAAGACAGAGGGAACATTTCTTAAGCATTGCCTACAACAAGTTTTATCCTATAGGTGTGCCTCTTGGGTAGGATGAGTGGTAAAGATCTCAGTGACAAAGAGATCTTATGTTAGTGCTACTTTACATTCTGGTAGCTGGTCAGTTGAAGCAGCTGGAAACAAAAGAGAAGTCATGATATATGAAAACTGATTAAAATAAACAACAAAAACAGAAAGTAAGACCCTACATGACTCACAAGGGATCCTATTATGGGTCCACATGAAAACACGAGAGATTAGGCAAGAAGCATTTGGCCGTCAGGGAGAAAAGGTATTTAATTATTCACTTGTAAAATTTACAGGCTGTCTTAAGGTTTTAGAAACCACTTATTCTTACTTTTCATTGTCCTCTCCTTTAATTTAAGGATTAAATATGGTTGCCACAGCACTTCTTTCTCTTTCAATTTAGATGACAGAAACAAGTATAGCTTATACAGTGATTACAAAAGGCTCAAATGAGAACCAAGTTTCCAAAAGTTTGGACTGATTTTTCTCCAATATTAGAAAACATCTGTTTATAATCCTATTAAATATAAAATTCCAAGAAGTAAACTACAGAGTTAGCTACCAGCCGTCCTGCTCACTGAACAAAGGTTGTAATTCACTGTATGAGTCCAGCAATGGCATAAATCACTAGAGCACAGCTTGAATGGTTTATGTGCAGTAGAATTAAGGGTGAATTACAGTTATCGATTATTAAAGTTCTAAAAAGAACTCAGGATGTATAAGAACTAACAGCTGCCTAGCACTCCTCTATAGACAAAGGACTTCTCTCTGTAACACAGTGCTGGAAGCTTGGGAGGTGGAGGTGAGTAACTCCAGAACAGTTCACGTCTGGGCCGGTCCTGTTGCCATGAACTTGAATAGGATCAGCATTGAGCAGAGATCAAGTGCTTTTGAAATTCAGCACAAAGGGTTACTTTTGGTACATTTTCAGAAAGGCAGGTCCTGCTTTAACATACAGCTTGGAGACAAACCACTCCAGTTTATACTTCACGATGGCCCTCCACTGATACAGAGGACCATCTAGAAAATTATTTCCAATACAGTAGCAGTCTACTTATACCTTCGTAATTCCTCTTCAGAGATTTTATTTTATGAAGTATGTTATATAAACATATACAGCCAGTACACATTTCTCAGGCTGAATAACTGAGGGCTAAAGCATAAGGTAAATTCCCATGCATAATGCCATTACAACTTACTATGGTATAGGTGCTTTATTTCTTGAGAGCTGTGCTTGACTAAAACAAAGTAGAAAGCAATCACAGACCCATATAGTACAGTCTGAATGCTTCTCTGGGTCACGTGGGAAGTCAAATCAACCTTAGGTTGCTTTGACCTACATTTTGATTCAAGGGGCAGCAGGCACTAATCAGGAAGCAGGAAATGGGGAAGGACAGAAGCATGTTCTAGCGGTCCTTCCTTCAGCATTCCATTAGCATGCAGTCTTTACACTTTCCCTGCAGTCCAAACTACTTGTGCAATAAATGTTTCCCAGCTGGAGTGTCACCTGTGCCATGCAGTCCTATACCTGTGATGGCACTGCTCCCACATGCCTAAAAGGACTTACCCAATAGCTAGCCAATTCACTACTCATTTTCCTTTTGAAAAGTATGTTCCAAATTAGACCAAAATACTCGCTTTCTACATTTGTACATTTAGTCTGTCATAATTAGCTCTACTTTCTTTGTATTTTGCCAAAACAAAATTATGGAAAATGTGAAACACAGCCAGGCAGAGCCAACAAGGCTTTTGCCCATTTGAAGCCTACAATAATCAAAGATGCAGTGCTAGAACCTCAGGGTGGAAGAGCAAATGACAGGTATCTATGCATGAGCTCTTCTGCTCTTACAAGCTGAACTGACACTATCTGAAAACTTTTTTTGGCTCAATTTTTTTTGTGTGTAATGGTTGAATTAGGTCATCAGGAATAAACCTGCAGTGCCTTTGAGATAAGGAATTTTATAAGGCCATTATTACAGTTCCCTGTGTTCATTTTAGGAACACTATCCAAAATAATTTATACCTCATTTGCCTGCACAGGAGAAACCCATGTTCATGTAATTCATTAGCAAAGGTAGAAACTACATTCAGTTTTCATCACTAATAATACTGTATTTCCCTTGACTTCCAGGTAACTCCAGGCTTATCTGGAGAAGTTAAACATTAGCAGAGGAGAGGTCACCAGCATCTAAGCAGAGTGAATACTGCTTGCTTTGAAAATAACTCTTTTGGCAGCACTAGAGGCCTGTGTCTACCCTGGCAATAATCAGAATAAACAGTTTATTGTAACAGTCCTTGTAACTGTACCAAAGCTGACAGTATCTACACTGCACAAGTACACTTGAGGCAACTACAGCATGCACACCCGTGTGTGGACATGTACATAAATATACAGGCAAACATTTTCTTTCCCTATTATAGCTCCCTTTTTGACATGACAGTACTCAATTCAAATTGCTTTCGCAGGCTACTTTAGAGTAATTACCAAGAAATTTCTAGAGATTTTATACACTTGGATGATGAAGGACAATATAAAAATTTATGACATCTTTCCCTCTATTCCCACAGCTGAGCAATAGCTTTTTCCTCAGGTTGCCAGCAGAACTAACTACATTGACCTGGAGTTCACAGGCTTCTTTTGAGAATGACTTGTTTTCTCTTCTGCAGAAACTGATTATGTGACCCAGAGATGGCAATCCTCAAACCAGAAAACAATGCCAGTATAAACAGCAAGAAATTTTCATTTAACTCCAACATCCTCTGTTAAAAAGATATTGGAATCCGTTTTGCAGAGTGCTTATTACTCCAGTTTATTAGGATATTGATAGACATGTAAAGTTAGATCATTAGAGTTGTTTATAAAAAGACTAACGGAATGAAAAAGGGAGACACTGAGTAATTTTTCCATTCTTCAAGTGTACAAAATATCTGTCCTCAGACAAACATTCCAATAGACACTGCTAATCCGACCTTACAGGAGAACTTCATATAAATCATGAATTTGAGTACCATCTGATGACCTTAACCATAAAGCATTAAAGTAGGTTCTGTTAAAAATAAATAAGTAAGAATATGAGCATTCAAATGCGTTATCAGAGGGGTCTCAAACTTACCATTAGTAAGCCAGGTACTGCTAAGAGGCAGTATTACACACCCTTCAAGAACAATAGAAATGTTTACACACTAAACACTTCTCTACTATTTCTGTGAAACTAATTTTGAGCCGTCTCATTGATCTATACCCCTTCAATCATAAGAAAGCACATACTCCATTATTATTCCAGCAGCTTAAATTACAAAAAAATTATGAACTTTTTGAATTAGACTGGTTGTAACAAGAAAGAAGTAGCAAAAGACTTTGAATCTGCTGCAGAGAGGATAGTGGTAACAAAGACTTGGTTATGCTGCTAAAGTAGAAATTTTCAGCTGTTTGCTTAATTTCCACTTTTTTGCCCAGTGGAGAGGAAAAAACATCCTGGTCATAATGTTCAAAAAAGCAGATAAAGAAAAAATAGGTTTTATTTCACCATCCTTACCTATGCTTAAAATAATTAAGGCTCCTGTTTGCCAGTGACCTGCAAAGAGTACAGCTTCTGCTTTTTGGGGGTGAGGATATAAGGACCTATAACCCAATAATAAGAGGAATGCAAGAATGAATATTAGAGGAAGACTAAAGTTACTGGCTAATGCTTATGAACAAACCTGAAAGGCAAAAACAAAGACAAACCTGTTGGCAATTAATTCTGGGCTAGGAATAATTTTTCTACACCAAGTTAATTGAAAAAAAAAAAAAAAAAAAAAAAAAAGACATTTGCAGCTTTTTATTCACATCCTCGTATCCAGGGAACTGGTGCTTCGATAGTGTAGTGGCTCTGATCGACTGCTGTGACCATTTGGGTTATCATTGTCTGATAAATGTGAGGGGACAGAAGATTGTTTCTATTCACTACTAAAACATTTTTTTTGCATGTAACCAGCATGTGTTGTTAGAAGTATCACTTTAGAGCATAGAAGCCAGGTCCTCCACAATCCTAAAGGTACTACATGAGCAAAAGGTACTACAGGGCAAAAGAGATCTATATTCCTTACACTTCAAGGCACTTAAAAATCCTAGAGACCTCCTGCACTGATCAAGTTTTAATTCCTAACAGTTACAGCAGTACAGCTAAAGCAACAAGTCCTTCTGCTGTAGGTACCACACATATTAAAAGAGGTTTTCTTCTGTTGGTGTAGATAGATTAAGGTCCTAAGTTCACAACCACCATAAACTAAGCCAGCAAAAACAGCAGTCAGCACAGCTAAACTAGGAATCTGTTGATGGCATGCAGTTTATTCATAATTCCTCAGTGATGTTGAACTTTTGTAGTTGGAGTTGCTTATATCTGATCCAAGTTTCAGAAGCACAGAACTAAGAACAAAGTAAAGAAATTGACATGAAGGGAAACTGTATCAGCAGTGTCCCATGTGCTGTTCTCCTGGAGAATCCCAATGTAGATGAAGTACTTGCCCATATAGGCAGTAACCAGACAAGATGCTCATTACATCACTGATTTGTAACACACTGTTCTTAATTATTGAGACTTTTTTTTATGTTTAAAATCAAGCAGGCTTTATCCAACTACAATCTGCCCCTCAGCATTTTTTTCACCTCTCTCCACAGCTGTGGCCAGTCTGCAAGTTTGATTCTACAACTGCCTATACTTCATGCTATTATTTCATCATGCTTCTCATAAGCAGACAAATCACAGAAAGGACCTCTGGAAATTGTCTAGACCAACTGACCAACTCCCTTGCTCAAAGCAGAGGCAGCTTGATCTGACTGTTCAGGTCCATGTGCAGTCAGGTTTTGAGCATCTTCCAGGGATTTCTGAATCTTACTCTTAGAACTTGAGATGAAGAAGGCAGTGACAATCTCAGCCTCTCCCATGTCCTTTGTTGCCAGGTCCTCAAGCCTATTCAGCAGTGGGATCACATTCACCTTACTCCTCCCTTTTGCTTCTGGCAAGCCTATAGAAACTTGGCTTGTTGCCCTTCAGGTCTTTTGCCAGACTTAACTATAGTTGGGCTGTCTCTGTACTCCTCCCAGGTGACATAATACTGCTTAGCTCTCCCAGGTCCCTCTTCTCTTCAGGAACATATCCCATGGGATTGTTCCATGGGAATCTCTCAACAGGCCAGCCTGGTTTCTTGAGACCAATGGTTTTGATCCTGCTATTTACCTTGCTCCCTCCTCTGACGATCCTAAATTCCACCATTTCATGGTCACTGAAGCCACGAGACCAGTTGGATTTCTTGTGTCCTGTTGTATTGATCTTCCAGAAGATGACAAGGAGGTTAAAGAGCCCTGCAAGGAGTATGGCCTGCAAACGTGTGGCTTCTTCCACTCTAAGGAAAACATCATATCCTATGTTTTCTTGGTCAGACAGTTTGTATCTAACACCCATCACACTGTTACCCACATGGGTTTACCCCTAATCCTAAACCATTAACTTAAAGCTGGCTCATGATCCTGCCTCCCTAGGCAGAGCATCACGTATTCCAGCTGCTCTTACATCAACAGCACCTTCCCCTGCTCACCTTCCTGGCCTGTCCTTCCCCCACAGCCTGGATCCATACACCACAGCACTGTAGTCACGTAAGCTAATGTCACCACCTCTCTATGATGCCAATAAGGCAACAGTGGTTCAACTGCACACAGGTTTCCAATTCCTCCTGTTTAATCCCCATGCTGCACATATTAGTGTCGAAACACTTCAAAGGTAGTCAGCTGGAGGTAACAGACCAAGAATTGAGAGTACAGTGGTAAAAGAAACTCGCTAAGTCAAAATATATGCAAATACTTTTAAAATGCAACTAAAAGGTACTGTTTAGTACAGCTCTAAATTATCTGAATTAAGAGCTAAACAATAAAAAGTATACATTTGGCAAAACAGTCTCCTGCCCTATTCCTGCCTGATAAACAAGAACTGCTGGCTTGCTACCAGAAACAGCATCAGTGACACAGATCTGTGTAGTCTACAAATAAAGCCAGAAAAATGGAGGCATTTGAGTAATGCCCAATGTGTATATTGAGTGCCCCTGCCTTCATGTACACTATGAAGTCTGCACAGGCTGCAGCATATCTCACAAATTTTGTCGTATAATCATAGTTAGGAAAAACGACTCCATTCTGAAGGCTTTATTGCCTCAACTCTATCAAGTAGTGCAAGAAAGTACATGAGCATGGGAATATTACTGGTAACGCCATTTGTCTCAGGGAACTCAAATGGTACATGGAGGAACCTACCAAGAAATGAAACATACTTAGTGTATGGGAAGTTGTAGTCAATATGCATTCATATTTTATCTTCTCATCATTAACACTGGCAAAGAACAGCACTCAGCCTCTGTTCCTCTCCAGTGTATTTGTTTCAATATACTTATCAATATTAATTTCCCCAGCAGTTACTGTCATATCTAATGAGCAAACACATGCTATGTGACATGTCTTTTTATGCCCTTGATTTTTTTAACATTATCTCTAATTAATTCAGATCACTAATAATAATTTTTAAGTGGTCACAATTAGAAGGTCATATGCTGTAAGACTGCACAAAACTCATTTAAGGCATAAAAACATATACCATGTATCTCTTCCAGTTTCCTGTCATAAAAGATAGCTGTCCAAGTTTGAAACTTATTTATAAGCCCCCTCCATAACTGAATAAAGATGTAATTAAAGGAATAGAAAGAATGCAAATACAGCCTAAGCAGAATATTTGATTTGTGATGATAAATCAATCCTGCAAAGACATGAATGCAGAAAAGGTCCTATTATCCAACATTTTTACATTTTAACCATTCAAGCACATTGATGGTGCTTGGTAATAACACTTCCAGGCAAGGAATCTCTAAATAATCATCTACAATATTACAATATTTTTAAACTTAGAAGATGAATTACAGTTTCAAAATAATTCCAGGTATTCCCTTCCTTTTGATAAATTCAATTTCAAATTAAAACTGGACTGAATTGCTCCCAGTTTCTGTAAGTCATCACAACACTCACCGTTTTCTTAAGAAGCTGCTAAAGCATCAAAAAGAATAGTGCCTTTTAACAAGGATACATAGGCCAATCCTGGATTCATGGCTCATGTCTGTATTCAAAAATATTGTGGCCTAGCAGAAGAAGGCTGATAATATGAAACAGCTGCACATAGAACTGCGCATCCACATTACATCTGTTAAATTTGATTTTTTTTTTTTTTTTTTTCCCAGATCAGCCCTTATCTCTTGGTCTAAATGTTGATTTGAGGTTTGTGTGCACTAGGCATACTTCTGGAAGGCATCCTTCGGTTCAACCTAGCACAAAAGAAACTCAGATTTTTTATAAGATCACTTCATAATGCAAACCAAAGCACAGTAGGTGTTGGTGATCAGATTTGCTTCAAAGGCACACTTATCTGAAAGTACAAACAGAGATGCACCCACCAAAGTCATCAAGAGCCTTTTTGTTCATTTTAAGTATAAAAACCATGCTTGACACAAAGAGAAAAGGAGAATCGAGAAATATAGAGGAAGAATATTTTGTTAAATATAGGGAAACTCTGACATTGTGTTTTGTCTTTTTTTAGATTGCTTACACTTACTTCAACTTTCATTATTTTCATGCCCTTAGAACCTAAGCAATGGAATACAGCTGGTGATATTTCCAGCCTTTGCTCAGAAGATTGCTTTACGGTCACATCACTGTGCCCAAGCTGACTATTCCAGAAGGCAATGGGATTCTCCAGACGCTGAATAGATGGCTCACGTTCAGTAAATTGTGCATGAGAGCTTCTAAGATCATGCCTATGATAGCAAGGTGACATATATCATTTCTTTAGTATCCTTTTTTCCCCAGGTACCTTGCTCAAAGATGCCTCCCCTCGCTCTTGCTGATACACAGGGGAAAGAAACGTGAGGGTAGGTAAGGTACCCTCACAGTACAGTGCACTGACTGATCATGAAAATATAGTTATTGTAGAAGTAGTTGTTTAAAAAACTCATACCCAGAAATGTTAAAATTATTTTGTATTATGCCACTCCATAACCTTCTGTAGGACAATCTATTTTATATCCAAATGTATTTTTCTTGTTTTTTCAATCCTTTTAAACAATTCATCTTGTGATTTACCATTCACATAAAAATCATTATGCATACTTACACCGTATTATGGAGATGACACATGAAATCCAAACACACAGCATAAAGATAGCATCTATGACATTAAACTAAGACACTTAGTAAGGACTTAATATAGCCATAAAGCAAGTAGCAAAAAGCTGATCAGATTATAAACATGAAAGCAATTTTTTATTGTGGTCATTCCTTAAACAGTTTAAGCTACACCTTTTCTATGGAAGACCCTACTTATCACCTCTCGCTTACTCTTTACTCTTAACTAAAGGAACTGCTACTGCTTCTATCAAATCAGTGGGTGCATCCAGCACATCTTTCTTTTCAGAAAGCATACTCAGTACAAACTGTATTCTCAGCTATCAGTAGGTTTGGGAAGACAAATTAAAGGGAAAACTTTTTTTTTTTTTTTTTTTTTTTGTCCTAGCCTTTAATAAATGTATCACAGATTTATGCTGTTACAATTTTGCTTAGCTTTCCTGTCATTCTTGCCCTGTGATACTGAGCCTACAGCCTCAGAAATTAACACAGTATTGTTTTGAATAAATAACAGATTTCTTTTTTTCAAGAAATTTTTTCATGTTTCCTATTTGCTGTGGTTTGGTACACAAAGCCTGCAAAATTACAAGCAGAAGCTTCTCCTCAGCTTACCTCCAAGATGCTGAGATCTGTGTAGCTAGTCAGACTAATTGCCTCTGTAGTTCAGCAGCCGCTCCTACAACTTTCCAAAAACACATGCTTGTCCAAGTTTCAACGGCTGACACACATTCTCAGAATCACTTACCTGCTTGAAGTTCTTAGTACTCTCTGTAGAATCTTTATGTCATCCAGGAAGGATAAGGCACCAATAGAATCCTCTGAGTGAGAACTGCTAGACTTAGTGCAGATGTCACTTGATCATCTGTCTTCCGATCCAGAAGAAGTGGGCCTAAAAGTTGGGAAAAGTGTTGTGATTAAATCATAACCCAAAGACCAGAGGGGTCACATACTCAGTACAGCGTCCCTCTGCAATCTTAGGACACAGGAATCCTCAGCCCATTAGCTCTGCAGTTCTCACATCCCATTCCCTGTGACACAGAACAAAGGAACCTTTAATTATGGACTCCCCTCCTTGTTCTTGTTCAATAACCAAAGAACATTTTTACCTGCCTTTTTAGTTTGTCCGTGTCATTCCTACCACTGCTGCATGACCTTTTTTTTTATTATTATTTTTTATTTATTTATTATTTTTTTTTAATTTGTTTTTGGTCTTATTGAAACTCCTCTCAGCTCTATCACACCATAGTTCCAGCAAGCTGTTTCTAACAGGCTACTCAGTCACACCTGGAAGAGATAATTTGGTTCCATGTTAAACCTCTTCTGCTGAGCATAACACATACACTTTATCACATTCAGTTTATACGAACTATTTGTGGATCTTGCATAAAGTGCATGGAGGGTCTGTGAACTGCCTAGTGAAATTCTGCTAAGGTATTCTGCAATTTATTAGTACAAAACCAGATTAGATTTTGGCCTCATCACTATGGCAGGCTAAAATTAGACTATTTTCTGTTTCCAATCTTTGTGCACATCATTTTCAGAAACCACTTTTTTTGTTTTTTAGATGCACCTGGGTGTCCTAAACCCTGCTTGCAATAACAGGTACATAGGTAAATTCTCTGATGCATCTAAACCACCTTTCTAGCAATGATTAAAACAACACATATATGTATCTCAGTTGCGTAACATGCAAATATGCCAAGGCCTTCCTAGGCAAAAATTAAAACAGATTAATTCCCAAAGCTGACAACTGTGTTCTAAATTGTGTATTTCAGCAAAGTTGTACCATTTAATCACAGCATTATTATAATAACCTATTTTAAGAAAACAACTTGGGGATGTTAAAAATTCTATTCTACAGTTTAAAGCAGCAGTTGCGTTCTTTTTCCTTAAAATTCATAATATGAACTTATATTCTAGTGCTTGGCACAGAAAAGCTTCATTATAACTGCGGAGTTGTAAGGATACAAATCACATATAGCAGTGTTTTTGCTGACATCTTACTACTCACAATTATGATAAACATCTTAAATGTATTCTTATATAGGTATATATACTTCATTATAGACATTTGTTTACTTAAAAAGTTATTCAAACAGCATATTCAGTTTTATGTTTCTAAAAGCGCCTCAGAACTCTAATACTCATCCAGTTAAGACTCATCACTGGTAACAGGTTAACGCTGTTTACAATAGTACGTGAACAACTCTAACCCAGATTACATAGCTACTTTCAGGCGGCATGCAAAACTGCAGGATAAGAGTCATAATCAGATCCTCTGGAAAGAAACAAAATATAATAGGCAATAATTTATTTATTGAGACAAAGAAAATGTCACACTATAAACAATCATCTTCAAAACAGCTAAGAAAAATGCTATGCCTATGAATTTTTGACCTAGAAAAACATCTGCTGAAAACTGGATGCTTCTAACCTCTGTTGTATTAATTACAGAAAGTAATTAAAATTTCTTCTCTTTCAAAACAATTGAGTAAACCAAGATCACCATTTGCACGCAATATATATTCATCAGAATTGGAACCCAAAATATTTTAAATAATTAATGAAAATGATCTGAAACTGAAAATACCCAAACATTATTTAAAGCCATTGCCAGAAAGCCTTCAAACAAACATCCCTTCTAGAGCACAAAGAATTCTAGTGAGATAAAAAAAAAATCATCACACATTTATTTTGGGTATGGCCCTAGTTATTGCAAATCTGGTGCCTTCAGAAATACCAAAAAGAAGCTGAGAATAGCAAAGTAATTTTCTAGAAAACAACAACAAGAAGCATGGTTATTAAAATCCTCTTCATAGCTTGGTTTACGTGGAACTTTTTGAACCACAGTACCAAAGATGGTATTATACTTTTGGAGCATCCATAGGCAGCAGGAACATCTTTTTCATGAATGACGTTCTGCACGGAACACTGTAGAAAAGAACCCTGAGATGCTAGGAATGCTTGTGCTACTATTTTTTCCACTATCACAATATGTAATGAATTAGTAAGAGCAGCTAGAAAAATCATGGCATCATAAACTAACATGAAGAAGCCATTCAAAAATAAAATAAAATAAGAAATCAATTATATCATGTGTCTTGAAGACTACACCTATTTCTTCATGCTGGTTTGAGCCTTATACTTATTGGAAACCTGTCCTTCTCAGACACTGAATTTTTTGTCAAGTGCTTTCCAGTGATGGATAGTAACCCACAAAAAAAGCTATCAGAGGTGCTTAAATATGTGTGAATACATAATAAGTAACTTATCTCCTGGGTGACTTCAAATAAAACACTTGATACTAACTTCAGTAACTGTAAACTTGAAGAAGCTGGAAGCTGTAAATGATCATCATTAACAGGGCAGCTGTTATGTACAGTCAATGAACTTTTAACTACTACTTAATTTTAGTTTCACTTCCCCCCCACATGTGATACAAAGTTATTCTACACAATATCAAATGAACTGTAGCAAAACATTCAAAACAGCATCAATAACGGTTTTAAAATTAAGCCACAGAAATAATTAATCTGATTCCTATTTCTGACAGGGGAAAAATAAAAGCTTAGATGCTTGAGGACAGAGAAATAAAGAAGAAGGCAGAAATAATGAAATCTGATCAATAAATGTTTTTTTTTTGTTGCTCTAAAATACTTTTTGAGGGAAAGAAGTAGTTCAAAATTGTAAGAATGATACTTGTATTAACCTATTAGTGTAAAATAATACATTAAAGAGAAGTCAAATTTTCAGAGTATATTAAGAAATCAATCTCTGACATATTATTCTATTGTACTTGCCAGATAGGTTTCATTGTTGTCAAAGACAGTATAAATTATCTTTATTAAAGTCCTGAATTCTGCAGATACAGCAGCTGTGTTATACTTTTGGGAATATAATCTAATATTGTACAACAAAGAGCCTATCAGTGTGCTTACTGAGTAGCTTTTAAGAAAGGGAAAGAAATCTAATTGGTAGCATATCACTTCCCTAAGAACAACAAGGGATCTTAGTCATATGGACATCCTGTAGTTAATTAGAAACTCTAGGTATGAATTTATTTTTCTCCTCAGCTCCTACCTGCTGTTTCAAAGGCTGAAGGCATTTTAACAGATTTTAAGAATGACTCTACATATTGAGACAATGATGAACCCCTACATGGGAAAAGAAGGCATGAAAGAATCTCATACAACAGGAAGGCAAAGGGAGGGAAAGGGAGGGAAAGGGAGGGAAAGGGAGGGACAGGGAGGGACAGGGAGGGACAGGGAGGGACAGGGAGGGACAGGAAAAACACCAGAAAACACAACAACAAAACAGAAAACGTAGCAGAGAATAAAACCAGGCTAATCAGCATTACTTCTTAAGTAAATGAATAGCAGTGCCATTAAGTAAACCGTGAATGGGACTGCTAAAGCTCTAAAACACTGTTAATACCAGAGCTATTGTTACAATAGCTCTTTTACCTCGCAGTCTTGAGTGTTTTCCTGTTCAATAATATTTTCTTATCGCCATAAAAACATACTTAACGCTAGGGCCATATAACCTGAACTATAGCAATCATTACTTATCATTGTAATTATCCCAAGATCATTGCCTATTCCAGCAGAGAAAAGCAGTTTTGAAGAATTCTTGTATTTTAGAAAACATTAAATAATTCTTGTCCTCATATATACCCTTGGTTTCTAATACTAGGCAGCTGTGGAAAAAAATTGCCTAAATATGACTGGTGAGATAACAATGATGAAAAGAATAATTTTTATACCCTATGTCATTAAGAGCAAGAACCATGCACCTGGTGTGAGAACTAACAGATTTGATTTGAGTTTGATAGATGTACAAATGGAATCTGATTATGCAACCCTTATTCTCTCTACTTCAAAAAAAAAGTCCCCCCAAACAAACAAAAACGCTTCTGGGTAACAGTTGCAAAACAAGAATTTCCTAGAAAGACTTTCCCTCACATTTGCAATTCAAAACATTGTAATACAATGATTATATAATGTAAGACCCAATCCAATCCTATTTGCTTTAAAATAATAGCTTATGTCCCCTAAAATAGGGAAGCCTTTACAAAAATGTTTCAATATTCAGCTGATACACAGGCAGCTTTTAAGGTTAGGGGAAAACAAAATAAAATGAAAACTAGAATTCAAATTAAACTGAAGAAGTCATTTTCTGTTCAGGATTAACACACAACACAAATTACAGCAGCTTCCTTTTTTGAATTTAGAATTATATTATACAAAAACTTCTCTCTTAATTTACAAGAAATTTGACAAAGGATTCTCATATTTGGGGAACTTTGTAACTGTAGCACTGCTAAATAATGTCTAAAGGTGAGAAACAGCTGCATACAAGAAAGAGGCGTAACAATTGTTGAAAACATGTTACTAAGATTTTTAACTGTTGTATTCTTTATCAGTAACAGCATCCTTATAAAAGACTGAAAATAAATGGTTTTCTATGCACTGATTCAATGCCACACCACTTGAAAAAGATTTTCCCCTCCTGTGGAGCAGAACTGTGAGGAGCAGGACCGTTCCATTTAACAAACATTGCCACATGAGGAGCCTCACCCCTCTGACACACTTCCAAAAGCAAGTTTACATGTTTTTTTGTTTGTTTGTTTTTGTTGTTGTTGTTGTTGTTTTGGTTTGGTTTTGTTTTTTTAACGTGTAGCATCAAGCAACATCAACCCCGTTTTGGACGTGGTAACAATTTCTGACCAACTTGCAGTAAAATACCCTCTCTGCAATACTCATTGGGTCTCCTCTCAGATACTTTCCAAACGCTTAGAACAAAAAGGAAAGCAGCGAGAGCAGCTTTCCTTCAGCCTGTCTCCAAGGGGGGTGCAGATTCACGCACTACGCGACTAGAAAGGGCAGTAAGAAAGAAAAGCTCTCAATTCCTCACATTATCACCGCCAGGAACCATGGGGAGCCTTGGGCGTTTCCTCACGGTGTCGGGGAGCTCGGAGCCTCGACATTCCCCGTGGAGAAGCCCCTGAGGGGCGCGCGTGCCCGCGGGCCGTTAACGGTCGTTTCGAAAAAAAAAAACCGTTGGTCGCGAGCCACCGTCACGCGCCCCCTCACGGCTGGGCGGGAAGGCGCCAAAGACTACGCGGGGCGGGCGCTGCAAACCGCCATGCGGCCTGGGGCCGGGCGCCCAGGAAGGGGCTTTGCTTACGAGTGTTTTTGTCCCGGCCACACACAACTGACAAAAGCAGAAAGCACCCTACACAGAAACAACGCTTTAACATCAGCAAACACGACACCTGTCCCCTGTTGTCATGTTCTATTACTTCTAAGCACAGAGTAGTGTAAGAGGAAAAGACTTCAATCAGCCACAGAAAACTGACGTGCAGAAAGGCTGATCTTTGAGACAAAACAGAGAAAGAGCAAAAGGATTTATTTTTTTCTATTATTACTTTAGTTTCCATTTTTCTAAGAGGCAGGGGGAAAACGATGGAAGTAGTATTTCTGTGTTGGTTTAAATCACCTCCAGAGCCAAGCAGCTAGGCAGACATGGAACAGAGCCAGTCTGCAATGCCACACACCACCAATACGATAACATATTTTATATTTCAAAATCTGTCATTGCTTGCCCCTTTGTAAGTCCCTCTAACAGTACATTATTAACCACAGATATTTACAAGGAAAGCAAAGTGAAGTGTAGAACTGTTCAAATGGTAGTGCACATGCCTAAAATACTGAAGTTTATAGTGACTGAGGAAATAATTTTCTATTGCAAACTTATCCATGGATTAAACTCTTAACCTCTTCAGCTGTATTCTCCAAGACAAGTTTCCCCTGTCAGATCCAGAGTACACACAAGCAAATACTTAATGTCACAAAGACATCCAAAGAAAAATGACTGATATCTAGTATGTGGACTTTTTTCTTTGGGGAAGGAGGAGTCTGCAAACCTTGAAACAATAAAAATTACTCTTCATAAAACTCTTAAGACCAGCAATCCTTTAAAATTTTGTTTTTAAGCAAGGAAGAATTTCTCAAAACAACTAACTGAGAAGTTACACTGATGGCTTTAACAGGTTTTACAATGAGCTCATTTATTAAGACCCCACCCCAGTACTTACACATTTACTTTGTCCTTTTCAGAAGCCACATTTCTAATCCATTTTGAGTTTTCTCCTTCTCTCTGTAAATTTTTTTAAGAAGCAAAATCACTTGTGATACTAAGTTCTGTAATTTAGGTATCCATTTGTCTTGACTGCAGAGTTCAGGGCTAGCGTTCTCATGATCTGGCTACAACCTGATACAGTTATTACACAGTTATATTTCATACCCACTTTTGCTAAATGGCACTTTCTATACAAGTTAGGAAAGAAGGAAATCAGTTTATTCAAATTTACTGTTTTACTAGGAAAAAATGATTCTGCTCAAGATTGATTCACATGGTAAAAGCGCTTGAGGAACCCTGCATAGTCAACAAGGAGAAAGCCCCACAGTGAAAAAAGTGGCTCCAGAAGCTTTTTTTTTTTTTTTTTTCCCCCTCTACCTACCCCTTTCCCATTTGAAATTTTAAACCTATGCCCTCTGAAATTATAGCCTAAAAATCCCAAAGGAATAGGACTTACGTAGTTTGTGATCTCTTTAGTGCCTCTCACATATATCCCAAACTATCAGGCTTCTGCCAGAACTACAGCTTATTATATATACATACATATATACATACATACATACTGTACAGCATGCATGATTAGTTACAGAGCTTGCAACAAGGGCCATCTCTGCACCTCAAAAGAACTAAGCAAAAAAATTCCAGCATCTATCTTATTGCCTAGAGCATCTAATTACATTGAGATGGTAAACAAAGGTATTTTTTGACAAAATTTTAAATGACAACCACAAATGAAATGTGGATTTTTAATGACTGATAATTTTTGAATACAAATCTCTACAGAACTGAGAAAGAAAAGGCTGAAAAAGATTACTGAAATTTACTTTAATTCTTCCAGCTGGAAACAAGAAAATCCCTAAGCCCCTAAATGAACAAGATAGTGGAGTCAAAGAATGGAAGACCTAAATTACCCTACCAAGCTAGATATGCAGTGATATTCTGGCCTCAATTAAAGTAATGGCCAAGCACGTGCCAATTTCCAACTGTCCAGAGCTTCTCTTATGAAGTGCTGGTAGCTCTCTCATCAAGGATAATTCAGGATATTAACGTATAGTAAGGAATACACAATCAACCATTTTTACATGATCAGGCTTTAGTTTGGAAGACTACCTCTAGACATGCAGCTGCAAATATCTGTGGTGATGATGTACGGACACTGATTACATCTTCCTTGTGCCTGCATTCCTCTCCCAGCAGTTCATTCCTCTAGCTCCTGATCCACTCAACATGCAGCACAGCTAATTGTACCACAACTCCTGGAATCATAATGTAGACTGTAATGCTATTTATAGACTCTTTATGACACTATCATATCCAACTTCTTTCAGTATTTCATGGCCATCATGCACATAAAACTAAAGAGAATGGGCCACATCTCTACAGGGATTTAGGAAGGATTTGGGGGCTCCAGAACTTCTAAACAGAAGGGAAAATGATTACCAACCTCCCCCTCCAATAAATCCAAATGAGCAGCCTCATGACTTCGGGATGCCTAAATTCAAATGTTGCTCTCTTACTTTAAAGGCAATCAGAATGTGTGGTATTGATTCAGCTTTACATATTCCAAAGAATAGGAGCCTAAAATTTAGGCACCATAGTACCCTCCTTATTTTCAGGATGCAGTTCTATTTCGTTTTCATTTCTGATGAAGCACTGTCTTGTAGAAACATAAAGCAGGGTAGATTGTTTTGTGCATTTTCCTCATCAGCTGAGACTGTTACTAATACCTTTATTATTCTCTGCATTGTTTAATTAAGCCTCATCTCAACTGCACCCTATCTTCCTATGCAAAACTTGTATTAAAGCAAGCAAGAATCATTCTCAGAAGCTTTATCATTTTAGCAGAAAATACTATCACCTTCACACATCACTATTCCCTTTCTAACTACAGGTACAAAAGCATCAACAATTCTTTGAGAGCAGAAAGTTAAGTAAGCACAAAAGAAGGTTACTTTGGAAGACAGACTAAATCATTTTATGTATATTCAACTCTTGGCCTCTGAGCACTCATTTGTAGTGCTCTTCAAAACAAATTCAAGCACATAAACAGAGTAATATCATTTCACACCTGTAAGAAAAATCTATCTGAAAGACAAGTAAATCTTATTTCAATTGCAATTTCTTGCTTTTATTGTTTCTACTACAGAACCACTGTGAGGTAATTTTTATTATTATTAGTTTTAATAGCCTATTGTCTTGATTTTTCAAAATCAAAATAAACTTAGATGTTATTAAAATATAAAATAACAAGTTGCTGAGGATCATTTTGGCATGCTTTTACACACACCAAGTAACCACCTCTATCTCTCTTTAGAGAATCCACACCTCTGCTGGTCACAAATTTTAGATATTTGCATGATTTACAGAGAGATGGAATAGGATATAATTTCCAGGTATCCTCTACAGAATAAAAATATATCCTTGCAATACAAAGTAAACAACCAAACCATACATTAATAATGCACTTAAGTGCAAAAAACTGTTTGTCAGTGGGCTATTCTCAGTAGAACTGAGCAATGACAGCCTCCTGAATTCTTGGGATACTTTCTCCTGGATGTGAGAAAGAGTATTTAAAAAGTCCTCAGTGAATTATGATCTCTGCATGAGATCAATTACAAGATACACCTAAACAGACTGCACTGCAATTTATAACTTAAGCAAACTTTATGTTTTCAAGTTAAATTTAATTTAAATTGTTAAGTCAAGGAAAATTCAAAACCAAGCAGTTCGGCAAACTCCCCAAATACAAACATGCAAACTAATCTGCCATGCAAATTAGCCTGATTCTCCTTTGGTACCAGCCCTAAGAAATCACCCCAGTGCAGAGAACAGAAATGCAGAAGGGTAGCCAAGTTCTGGATTCTCTGTATGCTGTTCTCCTGGCTAACAAAAGTGAAGAGGAAGACCCAGAACTCACAACATGCTGAAGCTTTTACATAAGCATAATTTGAACAAATATAATTTAGAAAACCTTCCATATCCATGGATTTTCTTATTAGTCATTTCTAAATTACCCTTTACTTAGCTTTATAGTTCTTAACCTCTTCTAGAGATACAGAACAGATTTTTAAACTATGGAAATGAAAGAGAGACTGATGTCAGGAAACAGCCCCACAGACAGCGTTAGATACTTTGCTGGAAAAAATCAGCATGTCTTTTAATGAAACTATGTATATTTACATCTGTTGAGACTCTACCGTAGAACTCTTTTCTCATGTCTATCCAATATTTCATGTACTTTCATACAATGCAGTTTTCTGAATGACCAGTCCTAAATTCTCCTTTTTTCAAAAGGTATACAAACCATCTCTGCATGGTGTATACCTCACCACAAAGCTGGCATGTCACACCTTTTCCTTCGCAGACAGAAACTATAGATCATTACATTTTCACAAACAAATCTTGCTGTTTTATCAAGCCTAACTGGGAGCAAAAATATCAGCCTGATTGAACCGGGTGGACTGGCAGTAGAGGGTAAAAGATACTGATCATGTAAGAAACAGCAAGGTGACAAGGCTCTAGAATATAGAGGGAAGATGGGATGTGTAACAGTTCTGGCATGAACCCTAACATAACTTTTATCTTTTGGCTTTTTCTTTTATGCTTTGAGTTTTGCTTACAGGAAATCAAATGTTCACTGTGACTATGAAGTAAGTGTGCTAACCACCTGGCTGAAAAACCTGTATCCCAGTGCCTATGCAAGTAACTCTCCCTCTCTCAAGAATCTTTCTATTCCAATTAGCTTCTTCCCATACTATTACTTATACCAGCCTCAAATCACTTTCTGTAATTTCTCCCATCAGCTTAATGCTGATGCTTTTAAAATACCTGTAGACGTTGTGTTGATGCGAGTCTAACAGACCATCTAACTAAAAACACCTCCCTTTAGATTGAAGTCATCATTTCTCCCCAACACATAACATAGATGTTTGACAAGTTTCATGAGTTCTGAGTACATATTGAAGCATTGGTATTCAGGATCAGTTTCTTCTGAAGTCTAACAGGAACTTTTTCTGTATAAGAAATTATTTACCAGACCATCTGTGAATCAAAATGGCCACTAGCACACATTTTAAATGCCCACTTATAATTGCTTGTTGCTACTAGCCCAGTTGAAATGAGTATAGTAACAACTAATTCAATCTGTATTTAAGACTCTACCTTTCATTCACCTGTAGTAAAATCACCAGGGATGGAAAAAAATGTCCTCTGGATACACCACATTTCTTTCCATTGAAAGAAATTCACATCTGAATTCTGACCGTCAGCTAGGTAACCATGCAGTGAAAGCCACTACATACTGCAGGCTCATTTAGCCTCACTTAATAGTCATGTCATTACTGCTGCCTCTGCAATAGACAAGAATTTTGCCTAACACACAAAGAAAATGGTGTCTTAATGTTAACATGAATCTACAGGCCAAAAATGCCACAGAACCACACTCCAAGTAGATTACTTTGCCTCCAGAGGCCCTTCAGGGACATTGTGCCAAAGGGAGGCACAGAGCAGGGAAGGAAAGTTCATTCCAGATCAACAAGATTCCTCAAGTTCTCCGGGGCCTAACAGTCCTGATAAACACTTTAATGAACAAACAGTATTTTCTCTAACATCATAATGGCCTTTACCAAACTTAAGAATAAAATGCTGTGGATGTAGCTATGTTCTCTAAGGATTTATTTTCAAACCCTGAAGAACTGAAATGCTGGTAATCTTATCAGCAGAACATCAAAAGATCAACCCCTGAGGTTGCTGCAGCCAGCGTAAATGTCATTAGCACTCTCCAAGAACCATTTATTTCAGTTGCATAGTAGTTTCTTTACCATGTTATTTGGTATGCAAAATGTTTCAGTTCTGAGAGGGGAAAAGTTAACTACAAGATGATTTCAATTTGGTAGCAGTTGCTTTCAAAATACTCATGCTAGAAGTCCCAATCTAACTGGTCTGAGACACGAGCATTGATAAATGGCAATATTGCAATTTCAACTAATACTCACACAGTTGACACAAGCTGCACTTCTCTTTAAAGGTGGAAAAAAAAAAGGGGGGTGGGGTGTGTGGGGGGGAAACAACCTGTTCTTAGGGAAACAGTAAGGACAAAAAAAATGTATGAGAATAGGGCAAGTTCCTTTTCCACTCTACTACGGAGCAGTCCTAAACCTCTGGGGTTTATCCGCCAAAAGATGTTAGGCGCTCAAATCTACACAGTATTTGAATAGGAAATTAATGCCTGTGTCCCTTAAGGCTCTTCTGAATTTCTCAGGTGTATAAAGGTACGTCTTTAACCACTCAGCTCATTTCTATCTTTCCCCAGTTTTCAAACTTCTTAGGTCAAGAACTCTGCTTCCAGCACATGACAGGCGTTTATAGGACTGAAAACACATTGATGGTACCTAACCACAGGGGAAGTCCATCAGCCACCGTAATTCCTTCTTAATAAATTAATTATCCTTTGAAGTGGAAAATAGCAGAAAAGAAATCCGATAGTGTAATGCTGGTTTTTCTTTCCCTGTGGTCAGGTTACACGAGCCAATTATAAAACAGTGCTGGGGAATGAGATTTTCAAGGGAGTTTAACAGAGTTAAGTGAGTTGAAAGTGGATTATGCTTTAGAAAAGGGAAAACCCACATTACATTAACATTTTTCCGTTTATCCCCATCCTTGTTCATTACTGAGCCCCTCAAATTCATCTCTAAATGTGTAGTACTGAGGAATCACCTCACTAAAAATCTCCTTGGAGCTGCACAGAAATTTCCCATCACGTGTCATGTAAAGTCTTTGCCTGTATTTCCCCACGTGAAACTAAAAATATTGCATGCACTTTCATTTTTTTTCTTCAATGCCTTCGTAACTTCCAGTGACAAAAAATAGGGGTTATTTATTCTATCCCCTATGCCAGCTGCCTATATTTATTTCATTCTGACACATCTGTGTCTACCATGTTCTTAAATAACTCCAATACTAGAGACTCTACAGCTTTTCCACCAACATATTTCCATGCTTTCTGATACAAATAGTTTCTAACGAATAACTTGAAATGTTTTTGCTTTTGTTTTCTGAGATTCCAAGCCCATTGCTTCTTATCCAGTTAATCACGGTCAAAAAATAAAAGATTAAATTAGATGAAATTGTATCACAGATCATTTCTCCCAGCTTTTCCCTGGTGCATTTCCCTCTTTGTCATGACTTTTTATTGTTATTGTCAATATTGTATTTTTTTCTGTATTGCAGATTTTAACATGATAATGTACAGTTTCAGATTTTAAAATTATGCTTAAGCACTAAGAAAAAATATTTTTAATTGCACTATATAAGAATTTATGTATTTAAGTAAAATAACACCAGGTTCATGCCAAAAATGTTATTAGTAAATTAAATTCTATGCAAGAACTGAAAGCATACCAATGAAACTTGTAAGACATTCTTTCAAAATAACTGCGCTATAATGTAATGACAATGATATTGATGATGTCCCTTCAAATAAATGAAATACCATTAATTATAATTTACCTATAAAGCTTAATTTTCTGTAAATGCTCAGAGCTCTGTCTTTTTGGCAAGGAAGACTTCTTTTGTTATTCTTTCAACTTCTAATTATCTATTTCTTACTTGGCTTCATGACTCAACAACAGTGACTGACAAACTAGTTCCCTCTAGATGTGGCCGGACAGGAGCCAAGATAACATACTAGCAAGTTCTCTTCCTAACAGACTGTGCGGGGCAGCATGGGTCCCAGCTCTGGCACAGTGCTGTGGCTCTTTCTCATCATGTTCCTTGATACATCACACATACCTCCTGGCACGCAACAGACAGTGACTGCACATCACACACTGGAATGAAGATAGACCTGAGGACTGCAGTAGTGCAGTACATTTTATCTGGGCAATGGCTATCAACAAAACTGCATGACACAGGAAATTTTGTAACATCACAGAAACAAATTTTAAATCAACATTGTTGTATAATTAATGTTATTTTAGCTTAACAAATATTAAGCACATTAAATTACATATTATAAAAGGTGATGATCATGCAAATGAGATTATTACATTAGACTGAATTCTGGCTCCTACAAAAGCATTGGGATTAAGCACAGATAAAAACACTCTCTAATGCTAAAACTCTTCAGATTTTGTATTACTTAAACTACGTTTATGTAATTATTTAACATTTCTCAAAAATGCAAGGATTTTGCATAACGCCTTCCGAAGTCATAATTCAGTCCTAGACTGACTTAAAGAAATCAGCCAAAATTACTCATGCAATTTAAAACACAGCTGAGGACAATCATGGTTGCCTCCACCCCCACATCTCAAAGATTAAAAAAAATGCTGACAATGCTGACTTTATTTGAAATGATTTCTCATTCTTACCTTGTTGGGAAAAAAAAAAAAAGACTTGAAAGAAGCTTGTCCTTTCTGTCACAGCCATCATTTTTTCCATCTGCTTGAATAGGACAGTGTCAACAGATCTCTGTTAGGACAGAAGAAAGAGCAAATATACAGACTGGACAAAAAGCTCTGAAGACTGTTTGAGGTCTACAGTTTAGAAGGCAGGAAGAATAGAAATGTCATTAAAAATCCTTAGCAGGGCTGGCTTGAATACTTCTCATGAGCAAGAAAGGGACCAGTATGAGAAGTCTGCCAGAAAGGATTCATTGTGGGGCAGGATATAAAGATGGTGCAGAAGGAATCTAAAGCTTGAAGGACACAGGCAGAGCATTCTCTATTCATTGGACCAATTCCCATCACAGCTTGTAACAGAACCCAACTTCCACCCTCTGTGCCAGCAATTATCTGTGAAACTTACAAGTAGAGTGTCCTCTGCCTTCTGGAGCTGCTGCATTTACTGAGTAATCCCCAATATCACAGGGCCTGTAGGGAAGAGCCCAGGGGTCTCACTGTGCACTGCCAGACCCCTGACAGTCAGTAAGCTTGACTCAGGTCTGGTTATATTTTTTTTTGTTGTTTTTTGAGAAAGTTGTCAGAAACACATCAGATATGTAAAAAAAAAAAAATGTTATTGAATTTACAACATAAAACTCTAAAAACTCTTAGCAGTGGAAACTGCTAAGACTAAGGCTGCTTTTAAAATGTGCATCTTAAGTATTACAATAGCGTAGCTAAGATTAAACCCTTATTGGAGATTACATGTCATTAAATCTCTGCAGTATGTTCTATCATAAACAATGGCCAACAGCCATTCATCTTGCAGGAGTATAGTGACAAAGAAGAATGTGGTAAATGCAGTTATGGGTACCTGAGAAGTCTATGAGGAAATGTGGGGTTCGTGTTCAGAGCAGGGATTGAGGATGGCACCGAAGGCAGCAGCACAGCATCCGCTGGGTGAGGAGGGAAGTGCACTGCTCTCTCTGAGAAGCCAACCAGGCATATGCCAAGTGGAAACAGTGCACACACTGTGTGAGGCATGCTTATGAGGTCCAGCGTAGTATCAAACTGCAGATGGAGAAGGGGCTCAATTGTTACTGTAATTAGGGAAGTTCCTAGCTTCTGAATGTTTGACTTACAGTCTAAAACACATTGAGTTTTTGTATTTATGTGTGAAGTAATAAGCAAACATAGCATTTTGTTCAGCAGTGTTTGCCAGTCTAATTAATCAGTTATGAACAAAAGCAAAAACTGTTTGCTTCATGTATAGAAGCCAGGTAAGTAAAGCACTATGGTTGGAGACAAGAGTACTTTGGGCAGACCTAGTGAGTACGTGCAGAGTTGTAACAGTTTTTTTAAAAGTGTCAGAAATTGAGACATTAGATAGAAACACTATGAAGCAGAGAAACACCAATAATCTCATTGCCTACAATGGCAGCTATTTCACATCAAAATATTATACATTCATTTCTGTGAAAATTCTAACCAACTGATTTAAAGGGCTCTTTGTGGTGTCTTCATGCTACCATCTTATTTCATCTCCTCAGAATATTAATTTGCAGCTGCATATAGTAAATATTACTGAAATTGGGTTTGGAACTTCAAGACAGCACAAGTAACTGTTTCAAACTATTCATTTGGGCTTTACAGATCAGCGTTTACCCACTGCAATCAATTGTCCGGCCAGTGTGAGCCATGTCCACTATACAGAAAGGGGAAAGTATGAAGGGTTTTTATGGCGATACACTTCATTGCTCCTGTATTTGAATTTTACGGAAGGCTCAGTAGACAGAGATGGAGGCAAATTATTCTGCAGTCCAAACACATTCCTCTAAATACTAGTGATCCTTTAAACCATACATGTACAATTTTCCAAAGCCAAGTAATTACTTAATTCCCTCCTCTGTACAAGTTTAGCACATGCTGTCTGATACAATCCCTTTTGTTGGCAGAAATGAATATGAATAAGGAACACTAGCTATATCCATTACTTTTAGTTTATATGGTAAAGATTTATGCACAAGCAGCACAAGTACGAAGTTCTATTATTCCACAGTCTTGAAACTGAAGTAAATCAAAAGCTTCAACAGAGGGAGGTGGACATAATTCAGCCTACTAGATGTGTTCTAGAAATAAAGTCCTGGCATTAGATTATAATCCACAGAAGATTTGTTCTACCCTGATTCACAAGAGAATGCTAAACAATGTATTTACATTCTATTCCAAGAGATTCAAATCAAGCCAGTAAGTCTCTGTTCCATTTCTGTTTTAGTACAAGCAAAAATAAATGCTTTGAAATCAAACCCTAAAGGATATTAGTTTATCAAAACTAACAAGAAGTGCAATATTAGTCCTTGACTGTGCAGTCAATAGCATTTTTTTAAAGAAATGAAAAGCCAAGGTCCAAGCCATTCTAATAAATACACGTCCAACAATTTCACCTACATAGCCATTAATTTAGAGACTAGATGTTGTCTATGCTCATATAATCGCATGCCAGTGGACTGCTAAAACCACGATTGTTATATGATCGACCGAGCAACAGAGACTATAGAGAAAATGGTACCCAGCTACCTTACAGCATGCAGAGTATTTAATGTAAGAAAAGAGAACTAACTGCAACTCAAGTCTTCCAAGTCTGAGGAAAAAATCAGAAGAATGTGAAAGTCATCAGTAAAATGCCGAAAATTAACTCTGTGAAAAAGGAGTAAAAGGGAAAAGCATTTTGGGGAAGGTTAAAAATTAAAAATAATAAAAAAAAGGACAAGGAATTGGGGCAAATATCAGATGCTGAAAGCAGATCCTCTCTCTCTGTGACTTTTCTAATAGTGTGTTACATCACATGCTTACATTACTGACCACACTTCCCATCTCCCGAAGCAGCATGATTTCATCACCAGCTAGGGAAACCTAAGCCTTTACCATTTGCCTTTGTCAACTCCATCGCTGGTTTTCAGTGCATTAATGGATTTGTATTCCTGAATGTTTAGTAAATGCAATAAATGGGTGTTTAGAAAAGATCTGAATCACATTTTAGAACAACAAGCATTCTTGTTTTAGACTCAGGATTTTATGCCAGTTTTACGTTAGATCTAATGTCACTTTTCTCTTATAAGAGATTATTAATACCATGTTTTATTGCCATCATGCCTTTGAGCTCTGGCTCTCGAGGCTTTATTAAACTAGGCAGCAGATCGATATGACAGAAATATAGTATTTACTATGCATGTTTATGGAGTTTCACTTATATAATATTGTATACTGAGCTCAGCTGTTTTTTTTTTTTTTAAAAAAAAAAAAGGTGGAGTTCCAAGTTTAGAAAAGTTAAAAATTAAATAGTGCATAAAAACATTCTGAAGAAAAAGAATTCACATGTAGGGAGATTTGTTAGCTATAAGAATTTAAAAAAAAGTTTCTTTGATCAAGAGCAGATGACATGAAAAGCAATGAATTATTTATATCTGACAGCACGGTACTTCTCATTAGCAATGGAAATATTCTTTTGGTGATCATAACTTATTTACAAGCACAGCAATGTGGAAATAGTGAAAGTATACATGCAAAAATTAGTATTTTACAGAACAGGTAGAAAAAATGCCATTATAAAGCCTTTTTTTTCTTCTGACAGCTATATTGCATATACAACAAAAACTAAGCAAAAGCAAACTACAACCCAATGGTATGGATGTTTAAAAAAAAAAAAAAAAAGTAATAATGCAATGTAGTCACAAGTCAAACTGAAAAAAAATATTTAATTGTTTTTCCTCTTGAAACTGGAGCAGCCAAACCCCAACACAACCTTGGAAGGGAAGACGGAGAAAAGAGAACAAGGGAAACTTGTGATTCTTGGGACAGCAACTGAAATAAAGGGAAAACTGAGGCAACTGAAAGAATCAAAACCAGAAAAATTAGAGACTTGCATCCACTAGCTCTCACAGTCCTGACACGATAGTGCTCTCCCAGGTATCCAACACACTGGGTGATACCACTCAGTGGCTGCTTGCACTGAGGTGCAGGACAAGAGGAAAGTGTTTGAATGGCTGATGTACGTGCCATAAGCTCACATCTCATCTCGGATCATCCTTTTAATTAAGTCTCTGGTAACTTTCAGTCTTGTTAGTTTTTTGACAATGTTTTTGTCACTTAAATTCAGAAAACTCCCAATGTTGCAATATCCATCGCTCACTCCAGTGAAATAAATGGGTTTGAACCACCACAGTACCAGACGTTACCTGGCATTCATGAAAGAGGACTTCATTCAGAGATAGCCAGTTTAACATTACAATCCTCATTTCTTGTTCTTTGACTGAATGTTAAAGATCACTGGGAAAAACAAGCAAACAAAACAAAAAACAGGACATGAAAACTGAGCAGTCAACAGAACATGAGAACTTCATAACTTCAGTGTATGTCAGTCAACCCTACACACCAGCACAGTGACTTCAGATCGCTCAGCGCTCCAGCACTCTTTTGAAATTGTTATTTCCACACATTTTTGTTATTAAAATAAATTTCTCTCAGTTAAGAGCTGGGTGATATAGATGAGATTTTAAATTAAGCCTAGTTTCTATTTTTTTCCGTTGGTGTTTCAGTCTTACAGAGTGGCTTGAGAATATGTAAGCATTCAGCAGTGTCTTAGGACTTTCAAGAAAGAAATACTAATTAAAATACAGCTAACCAAACTATAGGTTTGGCTCTTAAGCAGGTCCCTCTCTCAAAGTGTCATAAATCTGGCCTAAAAGCATGCTGAACACAGAAAGCTGGGTCTGCTCACAATTTAATCAGTGAATGGACTTACTATGGAGAGAGGGCTAAATGCATCTGACATTTTAATTTCCAATTTTTCTCCCTGTGTTACCTTTAAACTCATCTTTGTATTTCTAAAGCTCTAACATTATTTTTGAAGAATAAGGAAACCTTTTGTGCAAAATTTCAAGACAATTGGTCAAATGTCCATAGAAATGTTAATTAACTTGTTTTTCCATTTAAAAATATCAGTCCATGATGGACTTATCTTGTTTATAGCAGAAAAACTTTGTTTCAGAATTGTGCTTTAAGTGGTTAAGAACAGAATGAAACATCCTGTGTAACTTAAATACCACGTAACTTAAAGCTCACCCAAAACTACCATATCATATGCAGTTTGCCATAAAGTACCTCTTCCACTAGAATAGCAATCTAAGACCATAAGTTGAGGACTTTGTTGCTGTCACAGAACGCGTACAGTTAGGGCAGAAGAACACAACTTTTCTATCATTCTATGAATGGAAGCATTTGAGCCATGATATCAAACCAAAAATGTATAGAGGAATTATAACACAACTGAAATTTCTTCCATGGAATAGCACTCATTAGAATCATTGAAGAAGAGGAGCCTAAAGTTGGACATGTGCGTAAAAAAAAAACTTCTCTACTGCATGCATTACTTTTTAAGAGACATTTTCATTTGGATTTAGTATCTAGACACATGAAGTAACAGCGCTCTTTGTAATTTTAAATGCATCATGTTCAGTTAGGCATAGGAAATAGTGTAATAGTCCTCCTGCCTCTCTCCCATGGAAAACTTCTTAGATTCAAATGCTTTTCCAGTAAACAAAATTATTATAGAACACCGTATTTTGTAAATTATCACATTTTATCTATTTTATTTTACTCTTTATCTGGTATTAACACTAATAAAAGAAAAACACTTTGTTCCTTAGTCTAGAATAATACCTTATTCTGAAGCAGCTGCACTTCAACAGAAAACTTTTAAAACTAAGGTAAAGAAATCATGTTTTCCAACTGAAAATATTATCTAGCTAAACTTGAAGAAAAATAAAATAAAATAAAATAAAATAAAATAAAATAAAATAAAATAA